>NC_064855.1:13845474-14050750 GCF_024139225.1 Suncus etruscus
CCAAAAGGGGAAAGAGTCAGCCTGGAGGCCAGAGTGAGAGGACGCAGGAGAGGAATCTGCCTTGCACATGGACAACCCAGGTTCGATCCCCAGCATTCTTGAACCAGCCAAGAGAGATTTCTGAGTACAAAGACCTGAGTAACCAGGTATGGCCCAGAGACCAAATAATAATAATAATAATAATAATAATAATAATAATAATAATAATAAAAACAGGGGCCAGAGCAATAGCGCAGCGGTAGGGCATTTGTTTTGCACGCAGCCGACCCTGGACAAACCTGGGTTTGATCCCCAGTGTCCCATATGGTCTCCCAAAGCCAGGAGCGAGTTCTGAGTGCAAACCCAGAAGTAACCCCTGAGCATCAGCAGGTGTACCCCAAAAATAAAAATAAACAAATAAATAAAACAGGGAAAAAAGAGTTTGGCAGTTGGTAGGGGGCAGTTGACACAGCTGATGCTAAGTGCCTTTCTTCACCCACTCAAGTAGCACCAACTTTGCTTCAGGCCACACAGACTTGCCCCTGCAGTATGGGCTCCTCTCATGGCGAGGACAAGGAGTGGGTAGTATGTGGGTGTTCCCTGCTCCTTACTTTCTGCCAAGCAGATCCTGCCCAGGTCTTGGAGCATCCCCGGGGACCAGCCCCTATTAGGAACACAGAGGAAGGAGTATCTTTCTTTCATTCAGAGGATTTTCTGAATTCCCTGAGCTCAAGAACCACAATCCCTCCCTAAATGACCTGTCAGATGAAGTGGCTCCTTCCTTTACACTGTCACAGAGAACCTGCAGTGGGCTTGGCCTGGAGGCACTATGGAGCCAGGCCAGGGTCTGCAGAGCCACAAAACTGATGCAGACTTCCCCCCAACTGTACCATGGACACAGGGGCCCCGATTGAAAAAAGTCATACAGTGCTCTGTTCAGAAAATAAAAATCACATGTTGCCCCACATTATCCTTCTTTACATGAATACAGAAAGCTCCCATCATTGCTAATACCTCCACTCTGTCCTTCCAGCACCCCAACTTTTATTTTGATTTTGGGGGCGCACCTGGTGGCACTCAGAGGTTACTCCTGGCTCTTCACTCAGAAATCACTCCTGGGGCCGGGAAGGTGGCGCTATAGGTAAGGTGTCTGCCTTGCAAGCGCTAGCGTAGGATGGCGGTTTGATCCCCCAGCATCCCATATGGTCCCCCCCCAAGCCAGGGGCGATTTCTGAGCGCATAGCCAGGAGTAACCCCTGAGCGTCAAATGAGTGTGGCCCAAAAACCAAAAAAAAAAAAAAATCACTCCTGCTAGGCATGGGGTCTATATAGTATGCCAGGGATCAAACTAGGGTTAGCTATGTGCAAGACAAACACCCTTCCCCACTGTGCTATTGTTCTGCTCTGGCCCCATCAAAACCAACTTCCAGAAAGGCTGCTTTGAAGTGAGATGGTAAGTTCCCTGGAGACTCTCTCTCCTGGCCAGACACCCCGCGGAATGAGCATCAGAAAGGAGGTACCAGAAGATCCTAGTGGGCGTAGGGAATAAGAACAAGTCTTACCCCACACGCTGTACTACGCAATGAACCCTCCAGCAATGAAGCAATGATTTCATGCTGGTTTGTGGGGTCTCGGGTCCCCTATCCCTACCCTCTCCCTTGGGGCAGTCCAGCAGCTCTGGGCAGCCACACCTCTCCCAATATTGAATCTGTTGAGTGCTTTATATTTCGTTCGCCCAGGCAGGGACTGTTCTGAGCCAGGCTGGGTTATTACCAATTCAGGAGACGCGCACGCGGCCTGTCATGTTTCAGTTCCCCTTTCTCTCGCTTTAATAAAATTTGCCACACTAATACAAAGCCATCTTTTATCGTTTTCCCTGCAGTTGTAACAACTTGTCCGGCTCCCTTCTGCTAATTAAAGGGGAGGGGGGCTGCAGGCGGGCCTAGGAAGGCCAGATTTCCAGGTCTCTCTACATGCAGCTCTGGAGCAACTTTGTTCCCATCTCCTGGCCCTGCAGCCCAGATGCTGCCAAAAAAAAGAGACCACCAGGTCCTGGAGCCCCTGGGAGGGTCTCCTTTCTATCCCTGCCAGCCCCAGATCCCACCCCAGCCATCTCATCCCCACAGCAGCACCAGCAACAGCTCCCCCAGAACCCGGCCTGGAAGTGGGCAGGAGTAGCTCGCCGGAAGCAGGAGGAAGACCAGGCGGCTGGCTCTGGAAACAAAGAGGTGCCCTTGTCCTGCCAGGATTCCAAGCAGCCGCTTCCGGGGGGCCCACGCGGAGTTTGGCATCTGGGGAGGGGGTGTCAGGCGTGATGGGGAGGAAAGAGGCGGGCAGCCGTCTCCCTGCACACATCTGCCTCTGCACCCCTGCATCTGGGTGCTCCAAGACCTGTGGCAGCCGCTGTCCTCTGCAGGGAGAGGCTGTGCTTTTGGGGCTCAGTCAGTCTGGCCTGCTGGACCCCTGCCTAGCAGGATGCCCAAGTGCCCAGGGGCTGGGAGGGGTGGGCATGAGGTTCTCCCCGTTCCTGCGACCCTTCCCTGCCGGGCTTTCTGCCTTGCATGCACACTAATAAGTTTACAAATGGGAGTCGGTGGCACCGGCAGCAATAAAAGGCAGAAGCTGCACTCCGGCGCTTCAATGAGCGCATTTTCCCAGCAACAAGGGGCTGGATTCAGCTGCCTGGTGCCCTAGGCAGGCCGGGTTGCCAGAGTAACGGCGGAGCCCAGGCAGGCGCTCGGGGTGGGGAGGGGCAGCAGACTGCGGCCTGGCTTTTCTCTGTCCACACCCAGCAAGGCCTGGGGCACCCACTGCCCCAACAGCAACTAAGGTATCATCAGGACCCAACTCCAGTCTGGATAGGTTAGGAGTATCCAAACAGATCCAGATCATCTACTGTGAGGAAGAGGCAGGGAAGGGGGAGAGAAGATGTGGGGTGTCCAGGTCTCAGGAGAGCAGGCTGTGCTCACAGCCCCAACCTGGACTTGGTTCCTACTAGGAGCCATAAAGATCTGAGTATTGGAGCAAAGCCCAGATGGTGCTCAAGGCATCTGAGGGGATGTCAGTCCCAGGGGTGCGGGCTCAGTTGTAGGGACCCACTAGAGGATCACCCCCACCTCCCCATGAGACCTGCATCCAGGCCTTTAAGCTCCCTGACTCCACAAGGGGTTTGGGGGCGGGGGGGGGGGGCTTTCCCAGAATAAGGAGAGAAATTCAGCTCCAAATTTCTCACTGGGCAGCCCCCAATTTCTCGGGATGGACAGGCCACTGATCAGTGTTCCAGAGCACATGGAGTAGATGGAACCTGCCACCGGGGTCTACATAGATTTCCCCCACACCAACAGAAGTGTGCCCCCAGCCCCTGGCTCCAAATGGGCATTGACTCAGGGTGGCCAAAGGCAAAGTAGCTCACTCCAAGTTGTTATGCTGCCGTCCACCCTCCATCCACAAAATGCTCCAGACCCTAGAAAAGCTGGTGTCTGGGGAAAAAAAGGTGCATTCCCCCACCCCAGGATCCTATTCTCTGTCCCAGAGAGCTAAGTTTTCTGGGCAACTGCCACCTTCCACAGCACCAAGAGCCAGCGCTGGCTCTGAAGCAGCTGATCCAGACCAGTCCTGTCAGAGACACACAAGAGAGACACGACTGCTCTGCTACTGGGCAGGGAATTGGCAGGTCAAGGGACAGCTGGGGAGACCTCACCCATTCCAGGGTGCCAGGCTTGCCTGCAGGACTGAGGCAACCAGCAGGGCAAGTGCCCCATGAAGCACCACATCCAGCTAGGGCAGAGTCCGCCATGTGGGTCAGTCACCCCCATCCCAACTTCTGAATTTCCAAGAGTACATCCTGGGGACTCTGCTCACTCTGATCCCTGACCTGCATTCTCTGCACACACAACACCCCTGGCCAGTCAGCACAGACCCCCCACTTTCTGCTTTAAGTCTCTCCCATCCACCCCACCCCCAGTGGAAGCTGAACACATTCATTTACTTGGGTGGGTTTTTGCTTTGTTTGTTTTTGTTTTGGGGCCACACCCAGCAGTGCTCATGGGGTACTTCTGGCTTTGCACTCAGGAATCACTCCCGGCAGGTATCAGGGAATCCTACGGGATGTTGGGACTCAAACCCGAGTCAGCCATATGCCAGGCAAGTGCCCTCCCTGCTGTACTAATGGTCCAGGCTTGCCACACACTTTTCATTAGTTGGTTAGTTAGCTAGTTAGGTTAGTTAGTAGGTAGTTTGGGGGCCACAATCAGCAGTGCTCAGGAGTTACTTCTGCCTCTGAGATCAGAAATGACTTTTGGCAGGTTCGGGGGACTATATGGAATGCTGAGGATTAAACCTGGGATAGCCACATACCAGGCAAACACCCTCTCTGCTGTGATAGTGCTCTGGCCCGAGTACACATTTCTTAGTAAAGTCTTGCTACTGCCAGGGTTCCCTGCCTTCTCACCCTCTCCAGGTACCACCTGTCCAGACCCCGGTGCTAGCTCCCTGGTGCCCATCTACCCTCCCCCACCAGCCATCCCCTGAGCTTCAGCCTGCCTGCTGCCCCCCAAACATAATCCTCACTTCCCAGTACTGATTGAAGCTCTTTCCCTAGTTTCCCAGTACCCCATTCCCTGGATCTGCACCTCTTTCCAGCACCCTCCAAGGCACCATCACTTCCAGGAAGCCTTCTGAATTCCCTGTCATTCATCCCTCTCAGACACTAACCTGCTCTCCGGCTGCACCCACACACTTCCCAAGGGGTAGGCCCAGTGGCCAGCTAGGGGGGGTGGTATTGTGGGGGAGGAAGACTTTTCAACTAGGTCTCACTGACAAACGAGTTGAAGTGATGTAAAAAAATGATTAATAGGTAGAGGTCTGAGTTCAGCTCTTTCATCGGGGAAGGTCACATCATTGCGCTGAATCACAGTTTCTTTATTAAAAATGAGAAAAATAGCTTCACGCTATTGCCTAGGGAAGACCCTCCAGAGCCATGCACTTTGCTGGGGCTGGGGATGCCAGTAAGATGCTCTTCAAGAAGCCTAGAAGATTCTCCCTTTTCCCAGGCTTGCAATAAACCCCATTCACAGGGTTGCCTTGCCATCATCCCAGGGAGAAAGAAGACCGGGAGCAGGCCATGTGGGTCAGTCACCCCATCCCAATTTCTGAATTTCCAAACCTTCAGGCTTGGCAGACACAGCAGGGAAAGCCCCCTCTGCAGACCCCAAGCCCAGGACCCTCCTACTGGGGGTCCCCAGCACTACCCACCCTCAATTCAAGACCACCAGCCTGGCTGCCTCCCACCCCGGCTGGTTTGCAATTTGAATTTCTCACCTCCACAAACTGCTCAGATTTATGGCACACTTGACAGAAATATTTAATTTCCCAAATGACTATTATTTCAGGGCCAGAGGAATCTTCAGCCTAATCCTCAGATTGAAGATCTAGCTCAAGCAGATGCCAGAGGAAGATCTTGCAGCATTGTAGGCAGGAAAGGTGAAGAAGGAGGACAGCAGTGGGGACCCACCAGCTCAGACCCCTCCAGTACCTACCACTCACCCACAAGAGCCTCCCGTTTCAGAGCCACGCAAGAAAAGTGCTTTCACCTCTGCACCATCTCTCTGGCCCTTCACTGGGATTTCAGCATCTCTGATCCATCTTAGGAGTCAGCGGCTAATCAGGCAACTGAACTAACTGCCCCATGACCAGCACCCCATAGCCTGAGGAGGCAGCCCCTCCCTGTATGTAGCCTGCGTCTGAAGTGAGAAACTGAGGCACAAAGTCCTCCAGGGTTGTGGAGCTGGAGGCACAACTGAGATGAAACCTGATTTCTGCTCATCTCCAGCCCTCCCAGGGTTCTTTGTGGGTCCAGATATGGGGCTTGAGCTATGCTCAGAGGAAAGCTGGGAACCCGCTGGGCCAGTGAAAGGCAGGTCCCCTAGTCTGTGACCCTGTTCCTCTCAATCCAGAGCTCAAAGCAAGCATCTGTGTGAACAAAAGCCAAAACCTATCCTGTGAAGAGGCGCTGGCCAGTCCCCAGGGAGTGTTATTTGCAACAGAGAGACGCAGCTCTGAGCCCCCAATTCCGACTCTGACAAGACAGGGGAGTTGAAGGGTGCCAGGGATCAAACTTGGAGCCACACACAGAGTAGGCATCTGCCACTTGAGTTGCCTCTGGGTTCGAGAGAACCATTTCTGAACATTCCCAGACCCCCAGAAAACCTACACAGATGCTAAACTCACGTGTAGGAAAAGTAGACATGCAACACCTCCAATTGTATGAGGCATACCCTTACACATGAGTCCTAGTCAGGGCATGTCCTACTGGGGGCACAACCTCTAGAACACTAGAGCTAATTTGGGTGTCTGTCGGTGCCAATTTCACCATTAACCTTTGGTCATAAAAGTGAAAGTCAAACTGAAGCAAAAACACAGCAGGGAGGGCACTTGCTTACCGCAGGGATAACCCGGATTTCACCCCGGCACTCCATGTGGTCCCCCGAGCCCTGCTAGGAATGACCCCTGAGCACTGAGCCAGGAATAAGCCCTGAGCCCTGACCCCAAATTACAAAAACCAAAGCAAAGTCCCTTCCTGGAAATTCTTCCCATGAGCAAAATCAGGTACAGGCAGACTGTCTAGCATGTGATGACCTTGCACCCTAAGTGCAAGGTATTGTGATGTTTATAAGATGGGGGACCCTGACCTAGGGATATGAGCCCTTGTGGTCCAGCACAAGCCTTGCTCCTTGAATATCCCTTTGAGGGTCTATAGGGAGTGTCAGATCTGGTCCCAGCACCCCTGAGCATCCATCCCTGAGACTCATCCCAAAGCCATGCACTGCAGAGATGGGGCCACCAGCAATCTGGGGATCCTCTAAAGCCAGTCTTGGGGCACCCAGGCCATGTTCAGAGCAGAACTACCAGACACGGGGCCTTTTCCATAGTCAGTTATTCTTGATCATTGTAAAGGGTCCTCCACCTCCCTGGGCCTGACCCCTCGAAGCTCTAGTCTCAGCTTTCCTGGGGATGAAGAAAAGAGTGAAAAAAAAAAAAAAGGCAGAGAAAGGTCCCCATTCGGGGGAGTCCTCATCATGGAGGGAGAGAACTCCCCATTCTACAAAGGGAGACAACTCCACCCCTCCCATGTGAAGCTACCACAGCCAGCCCATCTTTGTTCCCTTCACATGTCTATCACTTTCCCAAGGTTCATTTCCTTTTTGGGGAGTGGGGAGAAGGTTGGGGCCACACCCAGCAGTGCTCAGGGGTTACTCTTGGCTCTGTGCTCAGAAATCACTTCTGGCAGGCTCAAGCGCTCATCTAGGGAGCCAGAGATACAACCTGGTTGGCCACATTCATGTCTGACCCGCACCCACTGCCTGTTTTCAATCTTGCCTGTCATGTATGTTCTGTGTGATTGTTGCCATATTTGTTAGTCTGGTGGAACCAAAACCATCCAGAGTACTTTTGGTCCCCATCATCCAGGGAGGAAAGGACAGTTTGCAGGGCTTATTTCACTCCGTGTCCCTGCAGTCCTCTGGGGCAGAAAATATTTCTGTCCCACCCAGAAGAAAAGCCTAGGCTCAGCATGGCTTGGAGAGGGGACAACAGGGAACGAATTTAGCACAGATCCCAAATTTGGCTCCAAGACCACTAATGAATGGTAACTTCCAGGTAGCACCACCATTGAGAGTGAGGCCTCTTGGGGGTGAATCTGGGGCCAAGGCCCAAGCTCTGTGACTTCACCCTCCTCCACATTGGCCGGCACTGGGCTTGTGTCTTCAGGTAGCTGGGCTTTCAGAGCATGATGAATGGGTCCCGGGCACGTGCGCCATGTAATACGTCTTGATTTACGGAAGCGCTCACTGGGTCGCCTGATGAAATTTTACTTGCAAAATTAATCCAGATTGTCTTGGCTGGATGCTCCCATCACCCAGACAGCAGTGAGGCTGAGAAGCTGTAAACAAGTGGTCAGAGCTGGGACTGGCGAGGGGAGAAGCACAGCCAGCAGCTCAGGGCATGGCCCTGTCCCCAATAAGACATGAGGAAATGCAGAACCGAGCAGTAGGCCAGGCCATGAGAGCTGGTGGAGCTTCCTCCCAGCCTAAGGAGGAACAGAAAATGCACCTCACCTAAGTGACAGAGAAAAGTCCAACCCCATCTTGGACCCTTAATTTCTGTAACCCCATCCTTGACCCTAACTAGCTCCTGCAGCCTCCAGGAGCCATGAAGTCACTATGCAGTGGAAGTAAGAAACAGCTGTGGGTGGGGTCCTGCACCAGTGACAGGTCAGCTAGCCCAAGAAGGGGAACCACAAACAGTTGCGAGGTGGGCACCCAGAAAAGGTGGCTCTGTGGGAGAGTGGGGTTGTTGCCAGGGAAGAAATGGTCAGGGCTGGGGCCCAGTGCTGAAGAGACTGCTCTAGCAAGTTCCTGCAGCCACTCAAAGACGCAGCAGGAGCACTTGGGATAGAACCTCTGGGCTTCTCCGTGCACCTGCAGGGGGCACAGGAGCTGAGGCGTGGACATCCCTGGGGGTCCAGGGAGCAGGTACAGAAAAGTGGTGCTGAGGAAGAGCAGGCAGGAGGTAAGGGGACCTGAGGCATTGAAAGCCTCCAGGCTACACCACCTCCTCCCAAGAGGCTGTGTCTGACTCTGACTCGCATGTCTGACTCGCATTTTAAGAGGTTTTCTCTTGCTGTTGAAGCTGTGATGGGGATGGGGACAGGATCAGAGAAGGATGGTGGGGGAAGGCCTAAGGGACAGGCAGGGAACATTTGTTTAGAAGGAGAAGGCTGTGGAAGAAGATGAATAAATGAGTGAATGAATGAATGAATGATTCTATGGTCTTTTCCCAGTGGCAAGGACAAGTTCTCCCAACTTAATCCCCATCTTCCAATTCTTCTCTTTTCATTTACACTTTGGCCCAGACTATCCAACTACCCCATCACTGGCTTAATCCGCCCTATCAGAGCGCTAGCAGGGAGAAATTCATTTCCAGGAGAGTCCCCGTTCTCATGTAGTCAACAGCCAATTTAGAAATAAACTGCTGGAAATACAGCCAGGGAGTGGAGGGAAGGCCCTTGCAAACACTGTCCTTGCTGAAAGCAGGGAAACAATGTCATTGGCCTCAGCCTAGGACTGGAGTCTGGCCGTGGGGAGGAGAAAGAGCCCACAATGACAGGAAGGGATGACAGTGAAGGAGGGAACCAAGAGGCTCACAAGCAGAACTCCATGCCAGGGTCTAAGCCTGACCCCCCAGTATCACCTGGAGCCTTTGCCCAAACCCAAGTCACACTGGCAAGTGGCCCATACCAGGGTGCTCACTAAAAACCAAACATTCATCAAAGCAAAGCACCAGAAACAAAATTCCAAAATCAGGGTTTGGAGGGTTCCTGTCCTTATGAAGGCAGGCTCTCAAGTGTGCTTCAAGACCCCTGTGTGTTCTCCAAGCCTTGAGGAGACACCCTGGGTGAGATCCACAGGAGGGTACCCCTAGGTCACACCTCCTGAACAAACAGTGGGATCAGGACTCCTGAAAACCACAGAGCAGCAGGACTTCTTTTCAAGCTCAGGAAGATGGCCAAGAGGACTGAACATAGGTTTTGCAAGCAGGAGCCCAGAATTCCATCCCCTTGAGCATAGGAATACCCCTCAGAAACTACTGGACCCAGTAGTTTGGACCCCAAAGAAAAATACAAAATAAACCTGCCTCCCAGCACCACCAAAAGAAGAGGGATGAGGGGAGATTAGTGGAACAAATGTGTCCTACAAGGGGGCACAGGGTTCAAAGTATCAGAAACATGACCGGAAATAAAGCCGCTTTCCCCTCAAGCCTCCATGGCCCTCCCCCCACCAAGTCCATCACCCGGGTACAGTGCCACCCTCTAAGAAGGGTCTTGGCAAGCCAGAAAGGGGCAGCTGACCACACAGCCAGGCATTGCCAGCTCACCTCCTGGCAGAAACCCCTCTCAGCACTCTCGCAGGGCTGGGTGTGGAGTCCTTATGCGCTTGTGACTTTTCTGCCGGGAGATGCTGGCGTGGCTTTCACTCTCCGACTATTAGAAGCACCTTCTGAGGCGAAACCTCTGCTGCAGAGACTCAAATTAAGCCCCAGCTCAAATAACATTTATTGACCCAATAATCCTTCTAATGAACTCCCTCGCCCCCTCCTACATGGCAGAAGGTGATGGGGGTAGCTGATGAGTGGGGCACTGTGGAGAGGGGTAGTGGTCAAAGCATGTAGCCAGAACATGCAGCAGGAAGCCCACAACTGGCTCAGAGACACCCCCTCCCAACTCACTCCAATCCCTGCCAGCTGGGAGGACTCAGCCCCTGGTGTGTCTCTGCACATTTTTAGTGGAGCGCAGGCCCCTTAATGTGGCAGCCAACATGGCCAATGTCACAACTGACACAAACATCAATTCTACTTTGTGAAGAGAGAAACCGGGGTACCCCTCAGGTTTGCTACATCCCCAAAGTCCCAAGTCCCAGATGTGCTGGGGGTGGGGTAAACTTTTCCTCTACCTGGATAGAAACACAGGGTCACCCCAATATTCCTATAACACACAAGCGCCCCCTATTCCTAGGCACAGCTGGGATCTCTAATCCCCCCAGAAAGGCAGAAGTTCCCTGGCCTGCCGGCACATGTAGAAGCAAAAGTGTCATGCACACCCTCTGTGTGTCTCTCTCTACTGCAGTGCTTCTCAAATAGTGAGGCACGCCCCCCCCCAAGGGAGGCGCGAGGCTCTGTAAAGGGGGGTGCGTTTGACCTCAGCAAATACTGTCACAACAAACTAAGCCCCGTGTTTATGTCTCTGTATGTCTCTGGAGCTGAATGTTGCTGCGTCCTGCTTCAAACCCCACTTCGGAAAGCTATGCATGCAAAATGTGCTCATTGTAGCCATTAATCCAGACATCATCTCTGATTAAAAAACAGCTCAAATTATTTTATATATTTTTGTTTTGCAGATTAAAGATTTTTTAATAAGGATACTATTTACAGTCACGTGGGGGGAGCGTGAAAACTGTCTTCTTCCTAGGGGGGGCATGACAGAAAATAATTGAGAAGCACTTCTCTACTGTAAGGGAATTGGTCTTGGGGAGGGGGGGCAGCACGAGGCAGGAAACAGCCCCATCCAGACATTCAGTGAGATGCCGGCTGCCTGCAAATCATCAGGAGGGCCCCTCAGGATCCCAGCTTGAGGAGCTCATTCCAAACCAGAAGAGAGGAGACGCCAACATCTCTACAGACGGTGAACTGGGAGTCCAGGCCCATGGCCTTGGAACACACTTCTTTCTGCTGACCAGGCTGAATCAGGCCGCTGTTCAGTCCAGCACTGGCTGCCTGGCACCAGCCGGCTGGCGGATCTCCCGGTCCTGACTACCAGGCCCGCATTCCTGTTGGCCCCGAGAGTCCTGCTAAGAAGTTTCTATTGGTTTCTGAAAGGAAGCAGTGGTGTGGCCCCACCTGAGCACCTCACAGGCTTACTTACACCTGAACACCTACTATGCACTGGGCTGTGGGCAGGGGTGATAGGACCAGCCACAGTGTGCAGGGAGCCCTGAGAAGCTGCAAGACAAGGTCTGCAGGGGGATCAGAGTGAATTTCCGGGGCTGGAGAAATAGCATGGAGGTAAGGCGTTTGCCTTCCACGCTGAAGGTTGGTGGTTCAAATCCCGGCATCCTATATGGTCCCCTGAGCCTGCCAGGAGCAATTTCTGAACATAAAGCCAGGAGTAACACCTGAGCACTGCCGGGTGTGACCCAAAAACAAAAACAGAGTGAACATCCAGGAAGCAAGTGTCTCCTTTTGTCCCCCAGGCCTCTTTGAGGGTCCCCCCAGAAAGACAGACGTGACTGAGATCCAGGACCCCAGTGGACACCTATCCCCTCACAGAGGGTGGGTAGGGTGATGCTGGGTCTGCCCAGCCATGGTGGAGTCTGCCATGGTGGAGACTGTCCACAGGGGACTAAGTGGGACCCCCAGAACCCACATTTTCTCCCATTTCTGAGTCCCCTTCCCAAGACCTCTGTAAAATGGCACCCAGGAATTAACACCAAACAAAGGCTTTCCCTCATCTTCCTCCCCCCCAAAAAGCTCTTTCTTTTATATGTAAGAACCCACCTGAATCTTACTCCACCCTGCCCCTTCTGATTATATTTTGTACTGGGTTAAATAAAGAAATAGCTTTGGGCATGGAGAGATCAGAAAAAGCTACAAACTCCATGATTCTTTCCCGACTGGCTTGGTTTATTAATTCTTTGCTATTACCTTGCTTCTTCAGATCCATCTGCCTACAGGTAGAAATGTGGTGTATGGGGCGATCTCACAAACCATGGAGATATATTTTAAAACTGGCGCCCAAACCCAGGGACCCAAGAAGACCCCCAACAATGGTGAGTGCCTTGACCCTCTGGTGGCTAATCACCATCACAGTCTCCTTAAACTGGACTGAGTGTACGGTGCCCAGATGACACCAGCGCATAACCCAAAACAAAGGTGTTCCCCATCTTCCTATTTCCCATAAATCTCTCTTCTGGTATGTAAAATCCCACCTGGAATACTTGGCCTTCCCCCTTTTTGGTATGGGGAAAGGATTTAATAAAGAAAGAGCACTGGTTTTTGGCTCAGGGAGACAACATGAGGGAGAAGTCATGAGAAGTCACTGACTCCATTACTCTTCCATGACTGGCTTGGTTTATTATTCCTTCACTGCTACTTTACTTCTTCAGATACATCTGCATTGGATTTAGAAACACAGTGCCTGGGGTGATCTTACAAACTGTGGGTTTTATTTTTCAAGTCTGTCGCCAACTTCAAAAGGGCTGATGGAGCAGGATAGGGGCTATCTCTCCGCCCTTCACACTGGCTTCCAATCTACCTTTTTCTCAGTAAGTTGGGTTCTGTAACTTGGCTGAGTGGGGGTCCCTCTCCCCACAGACATCCAATGCTGGAAGCTCACCAACCACCCCAACAGTCCTTTTTCTGCCTTCACCAACCATCTCCAGAGGCATCATGGTTCTGGTGTGTCCCAGGAAGGGTCTGGGAGCCCCCAAATTCATTCAAGGAGATGGTTCTGAGGATATGTCTTGCCCTACCATACCTGGTGGTTAAGACCCCCCTCCATGGCCTCAACCTCAAATAGGCCAAAGCCAGGTCTCCTATTTTATACAGACCAGCTCCTTTCAAGTCATTGGTTTCTGTATATCATTGATTGTTTGAAACCTCCATTCCATGATTCGCAGCTCACTCCATCTTGTTGGTTCTACCCATGGAATATTCCAGATCCCGAGGACAGCCTGAATGGAGAAAGAAGCTTTGGTTCTTCCCCCCTGACACTCCAGGACAGTGGGGTTAGTGGAGTGAATTCTCCAGTCTCCCATGAGGAGCCCCTGTGGCACCAAGATCCTAAGAGTGCTGCTGACATCTATCCCTTGGAGATAGCACTGTGGCTGGCTCTGCACTGACTGGAAGTAAAGCCTTAGCCCAGCTCAACCCAGAGCCCACTTGTCTGTACCCCAAAACAACCTTCACTGCAGACTCACCCCTACAGGCACCACCAAGATGGGGCCCCAGGACCAGAGCAATTGCATAGAGGGGAAGTTGATTGCCTTGCACATAGTGTACCAGGGCATGATCTCCAGTATCCCATGATCCTCTGAGCCTGCCAGGAGTAATTTCTGATCACAGAGCCAGTAGTAACCACTAAGCTCTACTGGAGTGGTGGTCCAAAACCCAAAATAAATAAATAAATAAGTAAAGTAAATAAAGAACCCCCAAGTTGGGCCTAAGCAGAACAGTGTTGGCCAGGCAGGGAAATGTGAAGCTCTGGGCACCATCCCCAACAGCCCCACTCAGAGAAAGGGTGCCCCATATCTGAGATGCTCACATGCAGGCAGCTTTGAGGTAGAAATGGGGGTACATGTGGCATGGCTCGCTCTTCAACCACTCCTGCCCATTCTAAAGCTTCCAGAACCACCTGTACAATGTGGAAGCACGAGAGGCAAGACAGAGATTAAAGCTCTTTCCTTGCAAGCAGTCCATCCTGTCACCTCTAACCACCACTGGGTGTGACCCCAAACCTCCAAAATAACAATAATAATAAATAACTGGTTGGAGGGAAATAACCAAATACTTGGTTTTAATCACTTTGGGAAGGGGGTAATTCGGCCACACCTGGCAACTCGAGGTTCCTTTTTGCATTCAGGGTCCCTCCCAGAGATGCCTGAGGTGCCACATGCAACACCAAGGGTGAAGGCAGGACCAGCCCTGTGCTTGGTGAGAGCCTTAACCCCATTTTACCTCTCCAGCCCTTCACACTGGCTTCCAATCTACCTTTTCCTCAGTGTAACATCTGCCTGTCTGCAGACTTTTGGCTGCTCTCTCCCTCTCCCTCCCCAACACTCCTGGGCTCCAGGTTTCTCTAGAATCACATTTAGAATCTTCCACACCTCTCCGAGGAAGGCCTTTTTACGATGCCTTTGTCTGTCTGGGTCTTGGCTTTACCTGAGCTCGGGCCCACGGAGGTAGACAGGCAGCCCATGCTGGCTGCCTGCTAATACCGCATTCGTGTGCGTTCAATGCCTCCCACCGAAAATCAAAATGCTGCCCACTGATTGACAGTGGGCTAGAACAGCGCTTTCCTGTCTTTGGGGCTGCTCGTTCTAGGCAAGTCAGCTCCATGGGGGTGGGGGCAGCAAGGCGGGGAGGGGTGGGGAGTGGAATACCAGCAAATGTGTGTTGATGGATGGAGAGAGAGAGAGAGAGAAAGAGAGAGAGAGAGAGAGAGAGAGAGAGAGAGAGAGAGAGAGAGAGTGTCGTGCTCATGCATTCCTGCTGTCATCAGGCCAGCTAATGTTTCTATCATTGGCCCAGATATTCAGTGCTCATCACATTCTATGCCTAATCCAGCAGCCCAAGACACTAAACTGCACCTCTGGCTTCCTCCTAGAGCAGAAGGGTGGTATATGGGGGGGGCTCCTGGCAGCCTGCCCCCCTCGGCTTACTGTCCTTTCAGGCACCTTCCCAGGTAGCAAGTGTTCAGCTTCTGGTCTCACAGTCCCCAGCACACAGCCCCGTCCTCATCTCGGCCGTGCTCCCTAAATGTCCAGTGCACGCTCCCAGCATGGCCTCTGCTTCTGTTCTAGTCTCTGTGTGAAACAGCTCTTTTCTCTCTCTCCCACTCAGAAAATTCCTGCTCACCTGTTAGAGCCCAGGCCCCAAACTCCAGGCAAAAACTCCTCTTCTATTTCAGAGTCCAGTTTTACCTCTATGCTGGGCTTCCACCCCCTACCCCCGTGGTGGTCCAGACATAAAGCTTCAAGCATTGGCAGGTAATTCCACAGCGAGGTGCCCCTCTAAGTCTGTCACTTCTGGTCCCTGCACCTCTGGCCTGTCTATTCCTGACCTGGGGATGATTTCAGCTTCCCCAGTGAAGGGCAGATACTCACCCTAACACCTTTCTTCCCATCAGCCTACACTCCCCCTCCTGCCTGCTTTGTGTTCTCAGGCTCTGAGACCCTCCCTCCCTGTACCTGACTCTCAGCTCCCCTCAGGAAAGGGAAGGCCCCCTGCTGCGCAGTGCACTCCCACCTCTGCTGGGTTCCCCTCCCACAACTTCCTGAGCCATCCATGCTGCTGGGTAAGGCTGTGGCTCTCTAATACTAGATTACACATCAGATCCTTCAGTCTGCCTCAACGGGGTCACCCCAACTAAGGTCGTTGGACCAAGTTTGGGACACACAACAGCTGGGGGTTGGCAGAGCTGGAGGATTCAGCATCCAAATCAGGCAACTGAGCCCCTTCTGGGGACCTGTGCCCAGAAATACCAGAAGGGGCAGAATCATTCATGGAGATGGGGGCAGTAGGGCAGAGTAAACCAAGAAGAGTGAGTCCAGAAATTCCAGGGGAAATCCAGACTATCCACACTGGGGTTGGGGGGCATCTTGACTAACATGAGCTCATCATGGGGTATACAGTCAGCCTCCCTCACCCCCAGTGTCTCTTTTTCCAGGATACCCCCACAGGGCACCTGTCTACTGTCCTTTGCAAAGCTGCTTAAACTCTTTCATGGGCATTATTCCTCCTCCAGGGAGCCCTACCATACTGTTGTGTACAGCAGATCCTAACATCCTTGAGTCCCCTGTGCCCTGTTCGGCTGCACTTGGGCACCCCATATTTCTGGCCTCATCTGTCATTGATCCCTTTTCACTGCACATTATGATCTCAGGACAGTGCTCCCAAGCACTGAGCACTGCAGCTGGTGCTCTCCAAAGTCAGAGAGTAGAGTTGGAGTAAAAATACAGCAAAGAAGGCACTTGCCATGCATATAGCCAATCTGGGTTTGATCCCCAGCATCCCATATGGTTCCCTGGGCAGTGCCAGGAATGATTCCTGAGTACAGAGCCAGGAGTAAGCTCTGAACACCACCAGTTGTGACCCATAAAACAACAAACAAACAAAAAATACCATCATAGTCAGAGCAAAAGCCCCTCTGAATACCCTCAGGCTGCTGCCCTTTGACTCTACACCCCATCCTAGAGCCTGGAAGCCTCTAGAGAAAGGGACTGAGCTGATTCTCCCTCTCCAAAAAGGTCCCTGTGGCGGAAAGAACCAACGGGACCCAGGAGAGGCCAGGTCAGGAAAGAAAAGTGTCTCATTACCGAGGCAGTGAGACGAGACCAAAGCGGGGTGAAGGGAGAGAAGGAAAACCAAGGGCAGGGAGGAGTGAGCTGGTCAGGCAGTCACTGTGACTCGGAAGGAAGGACAGATTAAATCAAACTCGGACAGGCAATCAATGGACATTCAATTAACACTTACAATAGTACTAATCCCCTCGGAATGTGCGTGCCACACCACCATGTTCCTCGGCCCCCGACTGCTCTGCGCTCATGCCCTCTTGCCACCCACTGACCCTGGATGGGCGAAGATGGGTCCAGCGGTACAGAGGGACACCAGTAGGACAGTTAGGTTGCTGGACGTCACCTCAGTGTCCACCCCAACTCAGTGCTCAAGGGACCCTGGGAAGGGGCGTGCGACTCTCCCGCCTGTTCAGGCAAGGACATGCAAGCTCAGAGGCCCCCAGGAGCGTGACCCCCACTGCTGTGGTTGAACAAAGGGGCCCAGTTTGAGCAGGAGTGTGAGCCACCAAACTCCTTCATCCTCAGAAACTGTTTCCTTAGATCTGCCTCAGGTCTTCCCTGCACAACAGAGCCCAGTGGACTCTTGAACTTGGGAAGCAGAAGGGGGTCAACCCAAAACATGCAAGTAGATGCCAGAAGGGGGCTTGCAAAAGGCTGTAGGGTGTGTGTGGGGGTGATAGACCGCAGAGTTGGGTCCCCCTTTCTCTCAGCAGGGAGGTGCTGCCACCATGGGTGAAGGTGCCGATGAAGTCTCTGATTGGAGAGACCAGAGGCTCCCCAGCTACCTCAGAACATCCTCCCTGTAATGACTCTCCCCTCCCCCCACCAAGGAAGTCATAATAACTTAGCCCTGCACCCCATGAAATACCTTCTCTGCATCTTCTCCCCACGGGCCATCGACCACTTCATTTGCTCACCATTATTTTTTTAAATTCGAATTTTATTAGCACCAGAGCATGAGTAATAAATATGACTGCACAATTTACACTGGGATTAGCCCACGTGTCTGGGGCCATGGGGCTATTTGTCAAACCAGACAGTCCCCTAGCCGCGCCCTGGACAACACAGAGGCCTTTCAAGGACATGCATCTTGGGGGTCTTTTGTAAGAGCCTGTGCTCAGAGGCACTCCGATTCTGAAGCAGGTGCTGTCTCCCCGCTGCAGCAGCCAGCAAGGAGATACCGGTCCCCAGTTATGGGCCATAAACTGGGTGCACTGACCAGACGGCACCTGCTCCACAGCCTCACAGATAAAAAGGATTCAGAGTAGTGACCTCGCCTGCTGTCTTCATGGAAGTGTGAAAAAGTGGGTATCCTCAAGGCTGTTCCCCATGGGAGCCTTTGACCTGATAGTACCCCCTGGTGGAGCCATAATACACACACACACACACACACACACACACACACACACACACACTGCCTCCCAGTCCACTCCAGAGTCTGTTAACTTAAAAGTAACCCAACCAGGGCCAAAGACATAACATAGCAGGAGGGCATTTGCCTTGCATGCAGCCAACCCAGGATGGAACCTGGTTCAAATCCCAACATCCTATGTGATTCCCGAGCCTGCCAAGAGTGATTTTTGAGCTCAGAATCAGGAGTAACCCTGAGCACTGCCAGGTGTGAGTAAAAAAAAGTAAACAAACCAGAGCGATAGGACAGCAGGGAGGGCGCACCTGATGGACTCAGAAGGGGCCCATGAGGGGCCTTGAGCTCTCACTGTCACACTGTCACACAAGAGACATGGTATCAGGCTGTCATTTGCTGGCCAGGAGCTCCCTTTGGGAGTCACAACAGAACCCTACTTTGATCCCTACTCAAGAGTCTCCCAACTTCAGGGTTTCGGGGCACAAGTAGTCTTCTCATCAGCCTCTGCCCTTTCCTTTCCTGCAGAGGCCCAGCCTACCACAATGACACAGAGAGGACCATTCTCACCGCAAAACTAATTGGCCTTTGAGGCCATTTTGCCACCCAGAGAGATTCCAAAGGGCACCTCAAACATAAAATGTTAATAACAAAGGGAAAAAAGGGACTGGACAGCAGGGAAGGCGCCTGCCTGAACTCACTGGACCAGAATTCGATCCCTGGCATCCCACAGGGTCCCCTGAGCACCACCAGCAAGCCAGCAGGCAGCCCTGAGCACTGCTGGGTGTGGCCCCAAACCAAAACAGCAAAAGAAAAAGACCAAATGTGAAACTCCTAGTTCAGATCCTCAGAAAAACGCAAACTTCAAGCAGGTATGAAAGCTCGTGAGATCTTGTCCCCGAGCCAAGTTGGCAACATGGGATGAGATGGAAGCAGGTCCCCAGTGCCCCAGTGGGGCCACAGAGGAGCCCTCAGGGGAATGGGGACAGTTTCCTGATGACACAGCTGGGTCAGCACCCCGAGCTCCTCCCCCAAATTGCCCCCTCTGGCTCTGCAGCAGAACTGCCAGGTCCAGCTTTAGAGGTACCGGGGATGAGGGGTGCCTGGCCCCAAAGCATGTTCAGAGTCTTTGACGTTTGCTGAAGGCCTCCAGCGTCCCTGAGTAGAGAGAGAGGGGTGGGAAGAGAGAGACTTGCCTGGCATGCGGTCACCCCAGATTAGATTCCCAGCAACTCATATTGTCCCTCATCAATAGGAGTATTCCCTGAGCACCCCCGGGTGTGGCCCAAATATAAAGCAAGAAAAAAAAAACAGTGAAACCATCTGCCTAGGATTGGTGGAAGATAAAATATGTTTGGACAAAGTTTCTAGAACCTTCTGAGGGCTCTAAATGGTCAGCCTTCAGAAACAAGGAAGGGGAGAAAAGAAGGCAGTGACACCGACCAGTGAGCATCCAGTGTGGACTGTCGGGAACATAAAGTAGCGCCAAGGTTGGACTTGGTCTCAGGTCCTCCAGGGAGGGGGCTCTGGGCCCAGGAGACTTTCTGTGTAAATCTGCACATGGCAGGCCCAGGCCTGACCAAGCCCGGTGTGGCTGAGAACAAAACAAATGAAATCGAGCCCAGGAAGTGGACTCAGCTTGTCTACAACAGTGGGTAGAGGGTGGGGACAGGGTCCTACTGCAAGGCAAGGTCTTACCCATGCCCAGGCCTGCACCCACATCCCTGCAGGTCTAGGAGTTGGGTGAAGGGGCCCAGAGCCCCTGAGAGGATGCCTACTGCCCTGCTGACTTCTACCTAGCAACCCCAAGGGATCCTGGGGGCGGGGGGCAGAAACCAGCAGCAGCACCTGAGGCTGAGCTGGAGAACATGCCGGACATGGGAGCACAAGTAGAGAACTGCCTGCAGTAAGCACCATCTACACCAGTGGAGTGTTGAGCCCTGCAGAGGAGGGTACGCAGTAGCCAGAACCCCAAGAAGCATCATGCCGGGGCACCCCACCTATTCTTCCTAGACATGTCCAGCAGTGCAGCCCCATCCCGTCCTGCCCACCCACTTTCTTTTTCCTCCTCAGCCTGGAAGAGTTGCATGATGGATGGCCCGATTAGGGTGGGGGGTACCTGTTGAGGGTCTTTGTGGATTCACCGAATACCAAGAGTGATCGATCAGGGGTCCAAGAGAGCAGGCCGAGAAAGAGCACAGTGGGGAGGGCATTTGCCTTGCACATGGCTGATCCAGCTTCAATCCACAATACCCCAGATGGTCCCCTGAACTCCGTCCGCCAGGAGTAATATGAGACCATTCAGCTGTGACTCTAACAGGGGTCCTCAAACTTTTTAAACAGGGGGCCAGTCCACTGTCCCTCAGACCATTGGAGGGTCTGACTATAGTAAAAACAAAACTTAGGAACGAATTCTTATGCACACTGTATAGATCTTATTTTGCAATGAAGAAACAAAACAGATACAAATACAATATGTGGCCCGCAGGCCATAGTTTGAGGACCACTGCTCTAGAACCTTTACTCCCAGACCCAAATGAGAACAAGCAGTATTGAGAATGGCAGTGGAGAAAACCAGGACCAGGGCAAGGTCCATGCATATGCACAAACGCACAGACATCAATTTCAACACCAGATCTTGGACTCCATGCATTGCACACAAACTCCACGTGTTTCTTGGAGCCTAGTGCTTGGGCTATGAACACCCACCAGCCCCATTTCGCATCCCCTGCTGAGATGATCGCTGACCCCAGTCAGCAACTGTCCAGTTCCCCTGGACTAACCAACCCATGCAGAGTGCGCTGCATGCCAGGCTGGGTCTGAAAGCTATTTTGCTCTTCATCGGCAAGGCTAGCGAACTTATCCAAGGAGCCAATTCCAAGTTCCCACCATGTGCCAGGCTGGTGCCAACCTGTTGCCAGAGAAGAAGGCAAAGAGGCCAGATGATCCCATGTCCCTAAAGCCTCCACAGAGCACCATCCCGACTAGTGGCTCTAAGGTTCTGCTCCTACCTTGGGGACGGTGAGTGGTCTCAGGAAGATGAAAACAGCATCTTGCTCCACTCCTGACTTCCACCTCTGGGATAAATGCCCAATAAGGAGTACCCTAGACAGTGGGGAACAGAGACAGACACCCCTGAAGTAGGGTCCCAGGAGCAAACAAGTCTAGGCAGGAGCCTGACAGAAGGTGCCTTCTCTCAGGGGTCTCTTCCTGAGTCACTTGCATCCTCAGTATGAGGGAGCCTGAGTGGGGTGGGGGAGTCTCAGTTTGGGGGAGCCTGCAGCCAGGTGGCCCCTCACCCACAGCCACCCCTCAGTTCTGACTTCCCCTCAGTTCTCAATCCACCTTTATCCCCTTCCCAAACAGCATTACTGCACCTGCCTCCCAGCTGAGCTTACCCTTTGGAATGTGCAGGAAGCCCCCCAAGTCGGCATGAGATCATTATACTGGATTGGGGGTGAAGTGAGGGAAGGGCTATGGTGGTAAGAAAGGAAACTGAGGCAACAGGAGTAGTATCAGAGAAACACCTAGTTGGCACCTACTGTATACAACACACCCACAGCATCTAGTTAGCACCTGTTGTATACAACATCCCTGCTCAAAGAACCTAGCCAGCACCTACTAATACAGCAGAACTGCTCGCAGCACCTGGTTGGCACCTACTGTTTACAACACACCTACCCACAGCATCTAGTTAGCACCTGTTGTATACAACGTCCCTGCCCAAAGAACCTAGCCAGCACCTACTATATGCAATAGACCCGTCCAAAGCACTTACTCAGCACCTACTGTATACAGTGCACCTTCCCACAGCATGTGGTGATACCTACTGTATATAAAACCTGCACCTAAACAGCACCTCCTATATACAGCACACCTGTCTAAAGCACCTGCAATACGATGGCCCAGCTGCCTAGCCCTCAGGTGTGACACAAGAACAAGTAGGTCAAGGCCAGAGCAGGGGCCTGTGCCAGGCAAGGCAGAGGTCAGCAGGGACACAGGCTGGGCACCAAGGGCAGATGCACCCCTTCATCTGCTCAGCCATCCCCCAGGCACGCTGCGGCCTCAGCCCAAAATCCAATATTCTGGACCCGCTTTCCCTCTGGCTCTCTGAGCCTGACAGCAGCGCCCACCTCCTCACACTGGGCCCATAAACCTCCAAGTTCCCCCGACACTTCTCTCTGTCATCTGCTGTCCAATCTGTCAGCTTCCACTGTTCCTGGAAAATGTCACTCCCGGGTACCCCAAGTACTGGCTCCCCAGGCCGCTCCCTCCCGCAGCACCAAAGGGCTGGGCTCCACAACAGCCCCTTTGTTCCTCACTGACTTGGGGCTCAGGACTCCATGTGTCCTGTCTAGGAGCATGAGAACCACCCCACTCTTCCCACTGGCACCCAGTCCTGAGATTCTCTCACCCATAGAAACACTCATCAGAGTGCACATCCCAGTTTTGAACATGGAGCAGACCCAATGCTGGATGCTAAGGTCAAGCCTAGAGGACTCCACATGTCTCCTGCAGCAAGACTGGGCTGGGTGACAAGGTGAGGGGTAAGGGCAAATGTGGAGAGCCTCAGCTTCCCCTGGGCGACAGGAGCGAAGCCAGGAGCCACCCTGGTCACCCAAAACACAGTGAGCTCTGCTGACGGTAGGTCTGATCACCCCCACTGCACAGATGAGGCAAGCTGGAAACTCCGGACAGTCGCAGTTTCTTCAAGGCCACTCAGAAGCGGCACCAGCGTGGAGGACAGGCTGGCCTGTCACTACTGTAGGGCCCTCAAAGGCTGGAGAAGGCCTATCTGGGTTAGTGTGAAGTGACAGGTGTGAATAGACAGGTGTGAACAGACAAGTGCGAAGCGGCAGGTGGCAAGAGCACAAAGAAATTCAGCCCAGAGGACCCCAGCTGGGTTCCTAGCAGAGTGCCTCAACTCCAAACTGAGGCCCCTGAAATCTAGGTTTCCCAGGAATCTCTGAGAACCAGTCATGTGACGCCCCCACTTCCTCTGCAGGTGATAGGTGTGGCCCCAGAAACACAGCCTCAGGAAACTATTGTCTGAGGCAGAGAGAGGAGCAGTGGGAAAGGAGAACTGAGGTTGGTCATCTCAGGAGCCCCATAAGTCAGGCTGTGAAAGGGTTGAGGGACAGTAGTGGGGCCCAGTGTCCCCAGAGCTGTGTGCCCAGGTGACCCTAAAGAGAGTGAAGGGACAGCCTGACCAGGTGGTGCAGGACTCGAGGTGTTGGGTTGCCCAGTATGAGAGCCAAACACTGCTCATGCCCAGGCAGGATGGGGAACCCGGACAGCCCCACTGAGAAGACCCAGAGGAGCACAAAGATGAAGCAAGAAAGGCTGAGGGACGACAGGGCGGCCTCTGGGCTCCATAGGGTCCTAACCTGGTAATAGCTGCCTGGGTACAGCTACAGAGACCGCGCACTGCACACTGGCTTTGCACTGGTCCCAGGTGCAGCGGGTCTCCAGGGCAGAGAGGTCCCAGTGCAGGAAGTTCCTCCCAGAGAGCAAAGGAGACACTTACAGAGCAGCAAAGCACCACAAGTCAGTGCACACTCCAGGGGCCAGGAACCTGGGCTCATCCCCAGCCCTGATCCCCAAAGCACTTTAGCTCATGCCCTTCCTTCCCCAGCTCTCTTGGGCCTGAGACCCTCCCAGGCATAGCCAGGCCCCTCTCAGAGTTCTGGGGATCTGAAACTTCTCTCCCAGTTCCTAAAAGTTCCCCCTCCATGTTCCGCATCCTCAGAGATCCTGGCCAGAAAGCCAGAGCAACAAGCAGCCTCCAGCTCTAGAAGAACCTGGGAGCTGGGGCACCCGGGGGGACTCACAGATGCCCTCAGACTCCAGTCTCCCCCCTCCCCAGGTACTCATTGCTGCAGGTCAGCTCAGATAGGCAACTGTCTAGGGCATTGGGCCTTATTCCAGGCAAGGGCCAGGTAGCAAGTCAAACAGCAACTGAGGAAGTCCCGCTCCCCAAGAACTGAGAGATATAGGGGGACGCAGCTTATGAGAGTTCAGGGGTGCACATGATGTGCGACTCTCCAGGGGTCATGACCTTGAGAAGCACATGCTGCCCTAAGAAACACTCCGGAGTGGCTGAGGAGGTGGAGCAGAGCATGGGGCCGGGGCATGGGACCCCCAGCCGAGACTGTCCTGGGGGCTCATACAGCCTGCGGAAGCCCTTGCTGGGCCCCGACAGTCCCCTATACCCCAAAAGCTCAGAGCCAGGTAAGGAGACTGGGCAGGGGTCTCTTGGACTGCTGGCCAGCTCGGCTGGCTTCCACCTACTGCGGTGGACAGCAGAGTCTGGCAGGGTCTTGGGGAGGGTTCCTGTCACCCAGGTGACCCTGGCAAGCACGGGCAGAGCCTTGCTTGAATCTACTGGGCACAGCCCCTTGGCCAGTCCTGGGATCTTGTCAGTCTGCACACACATACACACACACACACACACACACACACACACACACACACACACACACACACACACACACACACACACACACACACACACACACACACACACACACCAGCTGCCTGACCCAGCGGTCCCGGGTGGGGGAGATCCTCGGAGCGCCCCTGTCTCCCTTCCCAGACAAGCCAGGCCCCTAGAGACATGCCTGGGAGAGCCACTGGAGGGAAGCAGGGAGGTGGCACCGCGTGGCATCAGCAGACAACAGCACCGAGAGGAACATGGCAGCAGAAAGTAGAGATGCCAGGACCAGCAGCTAGCTGCCCGAGCGAGCGAGGTCCATCCAGCGAGCGGGAGGAGCGCGGCACGGCCGGCCCAGCCGGGGCCCGGCCCGGCCCAACCCGAGGGCACCCAGTCCCTTGCCGCGGCGTCCCCCTGCACCGCACCCCCAAGCCGGGGGGCCAACTCCGGGGGCCCGGGGCCTCCGATCACCCCGCACAGCTGGGTAGACAGACGGACAGAGACAGACACAGACGGACACAGGTGCCCAGGGGCGCTCGGGCCCCACTCCCCTTCCCCTACCGCACCCTCTGCGGGTCTCCGGAGTTTCTCCCGCACTTCCACTCGGGGTACGCAAGCTGGGGGGCCGCAGGGAGAGCCGGGGGACCCCGGGGCCCGGGGGTGCGGGGTGCAAGGGGCTCCCCGCTGCGAGTGGCACCCGGGAAGGGAAGGGCGGACCGGGGCGGGCAGGGATGCGCAGCGCAGAGCAGAGCGAGCAGCGCAACGGGACCTGGGAGGACCGGGGCCCCGGGGAGCGCCGGTGGGACGCGGGGGACGGCTCGGGGCGTGCGGGCCCGGCCTTTACCTGGGCGGCTCCGACTCCGGGGCCGGTCGGGCGCTGTTCCAGCTCCTTTCGGGGCTCTCGATCTCCGGGTCTCCGGATCCGCAGCCGCCGGCGCCGAGCAGAGACTGAGTCCGGTGACAGGCGGGCGGGCGGGCGGGCGAGCGTGCGGGGCGCGGGCGAGGCCTTGGGGCGCCGCTCGGCGGGCAGCGAGGGAAATGCAACCGCCGGAACAGCCCGCTGGCCAGCCCGGAGCCCTTCGGGGTCCTCCGGGGTCCGGCTGCCTTTCGGGGGAACCCTGGCCACGCGCGCAACGAGCCCCGGCAGCAGGACGCTGGCTAGGGCCAAACTTGCAGCCGCCGTCTGGAGCCTCTGCGCTTAGGGATCGGGGCCACGGGGCCAAGTGGGGCGATCGCGGGGCCGGCTCGAGCCCTGCGGAGTCTCGGCTTCTCCCCGGGGGAGCGGGAGAGGGATCGCGCCCCGCACCGCCCCGCACCGATCTCCCTGCGCCAAGGGGCAGCCCGCCGCGGCCTCGGGAGTTGTTCGCGCCCGGCGGGGTTCGGTGGTTACGGGGTGCCTCCCCGTGGGGATCTGGGGGACTGCAGTGGGAGCCCCTAGGGTCGCGATCTGCCAGGGCCTGGGGTCTCCGGAGATGGGGGAAAGGCCAAACAAACTGCCCCAGGACCCAGGAGAGAGAGAAGCTGGTGGAGAAGGGCTGCCAGGGCCTCACCCACAGAGAGAGGTGTCCTGAGCCCACTCAGCCCGGAATGGGTGGGCCCAGATAAAACGGTCCTAGGGGGCATGAGGAACCTCTCTTAACCCATAGGGTCCCTGCCAAGGTGACAAAATTGCAAGCGCATCCTGGGGCGCAGAAGCCAAGCACTGACTGTGTTGTTTCTAAGGCTGTTGCTCCTCTCTGGGCCGGGAGATGAGATGCTCTAGGAGAGGGTGGAACTTTCCAGAACGCAGCTAAGTACTACTTTAGACTTCTGGGCAGGGATTGCAGTGAGGAAGTGACCCCTGAGATCCAGGATATCTCTCTCTCTCTCTCTCTCTCTCTCTCTCTCTCTCTCTCTCTCTCTCTCTCTCTCTCTCTCCTCTCTCCTCTCTCTCTCTCTCTCTCTCTCTCTCCTCTCCTCTCTCTCTCTCTCTCTCTCTCTCTCTCTCTCTCTCTCTCTCTCTCTCTCTCTCTCTCTCTCTCCACCCATTTCTCTAGCCAGAGCCTAGTTTAAGGGCACCTAACAGTCCCTCAGGCCTCGGGCACTGTAGCCCCTTCTCCTTCTCTGGGGACAGTGCCCAAAGGCTGGACTCAACTCACTCCCCAGCACAGACCCATCCAGGCTTTCCCACTGCCTCTTCTTTAGAACAGCCTGGGAACACGCCTCCACCCAAGCAGGTCACCAGACCGCTGCACCTCCCCTGTGTGCTTCAAACTGTCACACACGCCTGAACATACGCACACAAGTGCGCACACTTATTTGCTTGCACACACATACACACATTGACACCATTCCTATTTACCTTTGAAGACTTGGTTCCGCTTCACATAGCTGGGAGCTTCTCTGGCCCTTATGTGGTTCCTCGTTTCTCAGCAGAATCAACATTGTCTCTCCTGGACTTAAGTTTGCAGCCTCTCTCTCTGCCTTCTCTGGCCCTCTGAGCTGTTCTCTTGGATCAGCTTAGCTTCTCTCAGGCCTCAGGCCAATACCCGAAGAAGACTCTGCTTCGAAGCCCACCTGCCCCAGCTTTCCCCAATGTCCCTTTGAAGCTGCATCACATGGTTGGGAAAGGAGCAGCTTGTAAAGAGGCTGTGGTAGACCGGAGATGTGGCTCAAGTGGCAGAGCCCATCTGAGGCCCACGCGAGGCCTGAGTGTGACTGACTGGCTCCAGAGTCACTCCTGTCACTGCCTGGCTCTTGAGTCCTGGGGACAGCTGGTTCCTTAGGGGCACTGCCCAGCCCTGGCTGTGGGAAGGACCTGCAGGGAGCTGTGCTTTAGGTGAATGTATCTGTGTGTGCTGGGATGGGATGAATTTACGTGATCCGAGAAAGGGATCCATGGCCCCTGGCAACCTAGAAGTATGTATAAACCTAGGAGCCAGAGAGATAGCACAGTGTAGGGCGTTTGTCTTAGACACAGAAGGATGGTGGTTTAAATCCCATATGCTTCCCCAAGCCTGCCAGGAGCAATTTCTGAGTGTAGAGCCATGAGTAACCCCTGAGCGCTGCCGGTGTGACCCAAAAACAAACAAACAAAAAAAGTTTGTATAAACCTAAATTGAAGTTGGGTCCACCTCTGAGACTCTGGAGGCCGAGGGACACAATAGCCAAAGAGTACAAGACAGAAATGTAGCAACCAGGGGGCCAGAGAGATAGCATAGTAGCGAGGGTTTTTGCTTTGTACATAGCCATCGGATTTAATCCCTGACATCCCATATGGTCCCTCGAGCCTGCCAGGAGTGATTCCTGAGTACAGGGCCAGGCTGTGAGGGCTGTCTCTCAGTGAGACAGAGACACTGGGACACTCAGAGTCAGAATTTCCCTTTGGTACTTACTCCCCAGAAGAATGTGACAGGCAGGGTTAGCCCAGGATGTGGTGGCCAGGAGGTGGTCTAGAGCAGGTATGCCCACCTCACATGCAGGGCTCACTTTGTGGTGGGATTCAGTGATAGAACCCTTGGCATGGGAGGATCACAGAAGCATCCCTCACCCTGTCTGTTCCCTCCATAACACCCCCGTAAGGGCAGGTTGACAAACTGGCAGCCGGGCAGTGGCACAGTCAACCTGGGAGCCAGCACACTCATGATGGCAAAGGGTAGCACACAGCACAGAGCCTGCTCATGAGGGTGCAACCCAACGAGCAAGGATGAGCTGGTATGTCCACATCACTCCTATCTGGGATCTGCAGCATAGACAGGGAACAGCTGCTTCAACAGCAGCATTAAGTCTTCCTGTGAATTCTGAGAAAGTGACTCCAGGTTATTTTGAAAAAAAAAAAAAAAAACACTTGTAGGTAAAATAATAAAAACTAGAGTGTTTCTGCTGGTGGGAATGCCGTCTAGTCCAACATTTATGGAAAGCGATATGGAAATTCCTCCAAGAACTGGAAATTGAGCTCCCATATGATCCAGCTATACCACTCCTACGGATATACCCGAGGAACACAAAAGTACAATACAAAAATTCCTTCCTCACACCTATATTCATTGCAGCACTGTTTACAATAGCCAGACTTGGAAACAACCAAGATGCCCTTCAACAGATGAGTAGCTAAAGAAACAGTGGTACATATACACAATGGAATACTATGCAGCATCAGGAGAGATGAAGTCATGAAATTTTCCTATACATGGATGTACATGGAATCTATTATGCTGATGAAGTAAGTCAGAGGGAGAGAGATAGATGCAGAATAGTCACACTTATTATGGGTTTTAAGAAAAGTGAAAGACACTTTGGCAATAATTCTCAGAGACAAAAGAGATGAGGACTGGAAGGTACAGCTCATGATATGAAGCTCACCACAAAGAGTGATGAGTGCAGTTAGAGAAATAACTACATTGAGAACTATCCTAACAATGTGAATGAATGAGGAAAGTAGAAAGCCTGTCTCGAGTACAGGTGTGGGTGGGGTGGAGAGGAAGGAGATTTGGGACATTGGTGGTGGGAATGTTGCACTGGTGAAGGGGGGTGCTCTTTACATGACTGAAATCATACAGCTACAATCATATTCGTAATCACGGTGTTTAATAAAGATAATTTAAAAATTACAAAAAAAACTAGAGTGGGTATATATTTTTTTTGATGAACAATTCTAGACTGCACATGTATGTATGTGGCCCAGCTCTCCTTCCTCATGTGTGCATGTATGTGTGTTTGTGGCCAGCTTTTCACCTACCCCAATATGCATCTATTCCAACCTAGTGTCTGTTGGCTGTTCCCCTTTTCAGCTCAGACTTACAGAGACTCTCAACAATGACTCACAGAGCAGCTTCTATCTGCCGGGCAGGTATTAGGGACTATGGGGACAGGAAGAAAAATTGGATACGGTTTCTACTTTCAAAAAGTTTATGTGCTGGTGGATTTTATTTCCTTCCTAAAGGAAAAAGCTTTCAATTTTATCTTCTGGTAATTTCCAGGTGCTGGGACTCTCTCACGGAATTGGGTGTCAGATACTAGAATTGCTATTCACCTGGCAGAGATTTCGGAAGAATCCCAGCTAAATGAAGCCCAGGGTGCTTTGAAGAACAAGGCTGTAGAGTGGCTTATACCTGAGCATGAAATATTAGCAGGTACGTTTCCCTGTCACGGTTGGTAACAAAAGCATTGTACTGGGTACTGCGTGGTTCATGTGGTACTGTTCTCCTCAGCTCCAGACTAATATCCGAGTTTAGGAGAGTCTGAAGAGAGTAATGGATGGAGGATGTGGGGGGACTGTAGCTTTCTTGCCGCTAAAGACCGGCAGCAATGGACAGATGTTAGAGGCTAATTTGAAACCAATGAGAAAATATAGGAGTCATGTAGGAGGGGGAGAGAGAGAGAGAGAGAGAGAGAGAGAGAGAGAGAGAGAGAGAGAGAGGAGAAAAACAGAGAGAGGGAGAGAGAGAGGAGAAAAACAGAGAGGGAGAGAGAGAGGGAGAGAGGGAGAGAGAGAGGGAGAGAGAGAGAGAGAACAGGAGATAAGGTGTTTATCTTGCAAGCAGACAATCCCGATTTAATCCCGGGCCCCTGAGCACTGCTAGGAGTAAGCCTCATGCCCCAATCCCAGGGGACTGGAGGGGCACAGGTCTGGAAGCAAACGCCAACATAGGAAACAAACCATATATGGTTAAGGGGATAAAACAGATTCAGGAACTTCCTCACACAAACCTTCTGCTCCTAAGAAGCAGATAGCTCAGTTGTGGTAAAACCAAACTGCAAGCAGTTTTTCCCTGAGACCTGGGGTCTTTATTGGGAAGCCAAGACTACACCTTGGGGGTGGAGAACAGATGGGTAAGAGATCAATCCGAATGATGCTTCAATCCAAAGGTGTTTCATTCTAATGAAAACATTTTTCAGTCTTTCTAAATATTATTTGTTTTGTTTTAAACAGAAAGGGTGGAATTGTAAGATGACAGTCAGCTATTAACCCAAAACAAAGGCATTCCCCCATCTTCCTTTCTCCTGTAAACTTCTTCCTTTAATTTATAAAGGTCCACCTGTATCTTACTCCACTCTATTCGGCCTGGTTGGATAGATATTGGTCTAATAAAGAGGCAGTTCTAAATTTTGTCTTTTGGCAGAGAGTCCATGAGGCAAAAAGCCAAACACCTTGATTCTTTCCTGACTGGCTTGGTTTATCAATCCTTTGCTATTATCCTGCTTCTTCAGACCCATCTGCCTGGGAGTGAAAAGACGGCACGAGGGTAATTTCATACATGGGTTTTATTCACAATTCAGGAGTAAGTCTGGTTGGAAGAAGAGACCTTAAGAAAATTTAAAAGCATAATGAAACTGGTGAAGGGAGGTGTACATTCTATGACTGAAGCCACAGTATGAAAATTTTTGTAAACATGGTAATAAAAAATAAATAAAACTCTAACCCTGACACAAATCTTATTACTAACCACAGCACTCACCCCAAACTTTACCCTAACATTAACCCCAACTCTAATACTAAACCTAAACCTAATCCTAAATCTAACCATAACCACAACCTTAACACTAACCCTAACCTTATCCCTAAACCTAACCTTATACTTATCCTAACACTAAGCTTAACATTTACCCTAATCCTAACATTCTAAAAAAATAAATAAATAACAGAAGTTAAAACCATCTTCTCCCCCCACCCCTGAACTCAGATATTCTATTTCATGCAGTACTGAAGATGTTTCTTTATAGTGTGTTTCAGTGTATTAAAATAAAGCATTTGGGGCTGGGAGAGAGAACGTAGGTCAAACAAGGCAGATACAGCTACGCTGGTTTTCCATCTTCTGGGGACTAGTGAACTCATTGAGGATTGGAAAATATGCACCGAGGGTGCTGAGGATCCCTACTGTGGGTATCCAAAGGCTCTTTATAACAGCTAATTCACCCATTTCTAGTTCCTTCTCACTGTACCCTGTGTGTCCTGCATCATCCCAATCAGTCACCCAAAAGCCTGAGCTAAGGCACTGAGAGAGTGGGGAGCCCTCTAGTATCCAGCCATTCTGTGACTTCTCTCCTGAAACGATAACCAAAGGCTGCCAATTTAGGTGCTGAGTGCTCTGGTCCCAGTGCTCACAGCCACCTCTTCCCAACCCTAAAGTCAGAATGTTCATTTTGTTTGCTTTTGGGGGGCCACATTTGGCAGTGCTCAGAAATTACTCCTGAAAAGCTCGGGGGACCATATGGGATGCTGGAGATCAAACCTTGGTTGGCCATGTACAAGGTAAATGCCCACCCGGCTGTGCTATCATTCCAGCTCCATAAAGTCAGCATATGAGAGAGAGAGAGAGAGAGAGAGAGAGAGAGAGAGAGAGAGAGAGAGAAATGAGCAGAAATTGTGAATCTGAAAGTTGTGTTTTCTGCTTTTATCTTGTTAGCTATTATTTTTTTTTATATAACTTCCCAACCCTGCTTGGGGGCTATTCTTGGCTCTGTGCTCAGGCGTAAGTGGTACTGGGGTCAGACTGGCAAGTGCCTTCCTTGTCTTCTAACCTATTTTCTTTTTTGGAAACATAAAATCTTCCACTTTCGCTTCTATTTTAATAAGGCCTCTGTGATCCTGGTACCTAAAGGGCTCGACACACCAAGTGAGGCCAATTCCATGGACCAAGATCCAGTCTAATTCTCTTTTTCCTTCAAGTTCCAGGCCCCCAATCCTGCCTGAGCCAAAGGAAAAGATCCAAAGGCACACTATTGGACAAAAAAAAAAAAAATACACAGGCGAGACCAACAAATACCTCATCACTTGAACAAAGAGCAAAAGTTGGCTCTTCCATTGAAATCCATGGAAGTTCCAGTGTATCTTATTTATTTTTCTCTCCTTGACTTTGTGCACTGTTGAAAGATCTCCCTCAAGGGGCAGGAGCTCATGCTCATCATTTTAATAGAAAAGACACCAAACTCTTTCCCTAGGAAGACCCACACTCGACTTGTCTCTGATCTCGAGGCCTGAAACAAACACTCAGCGTTGAACATTCTGAACCTGCTCTTCTCTGCATTTCACGGAGCTCATGGTTGACATTTCATAAATGTTAGATAATAAAAATAGAAGCGGCACTTCAAAGTAACATCTGAAGACATTCATTAAGCCTGGTGTGGGATTACTAGCGTCCGTCACACATCTGGGCCGGCATGGGCAGGCCCTGCCTGGAAGCGATGACCAATGGCACAAGGCTGCTGCTGGGATCCCGCTGGCAATATTGGGCGGCATTTTTCACCTACCACCCTGGCGAGGGAAAGGGAAAAATGAGCTCTTTTGTTCAGCCCGCTTCCCTAATTATACCTTGGATCAAAATAAAAGAAATCCAGTCCACACACTCAGGAATAATTCAGAGGTAAATGAAAAGCAACAGAGTAGAGGGCTTAATTACAGTATCAGTAGCAGGGTCAGAGACGATGGACAGATGGGAGCATCAAATTAGCCACCGTGGCAGGCAGGCCATGAACAGACGCCAGCCCAGAGGACGGGTGTGGAGAAATTCAAGTTGGTTTCCATGTTGATTCAAAAATAATGTGTTTGGGGGTTGAAGGCTGAGAAGCAGTAACTTCGGTAGGGGAAAGTGCTCATTAATATCCTCACAAAGCAATAACCTCAGATAATAGGGAAGAGGAGGGTGTCTCCAGAGTGCTGAGAGAAATGCACTCCTTGTCCTAATCCACAAAGCCCAGGTGTACCTTCTGAAATAGTGATTCTGGAAACTACTTCATGTGGCTGGAAATGAGCCAATTATAGAGAACACAGTAGACAGGGACATGAAACTGGTTCTGTTCCTTTGGGGTGTTTTGTTGGTTTGTTTGGGGGTTACAGCAGAGATACTCTGGGTTAACTCCTTGTTCTACACTCAGGAGTCACTCCTGGCAGTGCTCAGAGTACCCTAGGGATGCCAGGGACCAAACTCAGATTGGCTTCATGCAAGGCAGGTGTTCTACCTGCTGTGCTATTGCTCCAGCCTCTGGTTCTGTTTCTCTGAAGGTAACACTATTAGCTACAGTTTCATTACGTGGTGGGTCCCCAATGAGTAGGAAGCAGGGGATGACAGGTGCTTAGGGAAAGGGTGCAACCCTTGGGCAGTGCTGGTGGTAGATACATAGGAGTTATTATGGCATCTTTTGAAGCCACAGCCTGAACATCCCCAGTGCACGGTAGGATTGTATTAAGACACTTAATAGAACAAATCCCTCGTGAAAGAACACCCAACTCATCTAGATGGTGGGAAACAACAATATCTCTTCTCTAGCACACTGGCACCTCATCATTTCAGCATTTTTATCCCCAAAGAAGCATGAGGTCCGAGCCAAACAACATTGGAGTCCTATGCACCTACACAACCCCATCGCTCTATGTATGGTACAGACAGACCATCTCTCCACCCAGGAGAGGGAAAAGGGGTTCCCAGGAAAGCTTATGCGAAGGAGGGGAACAAGACCCTGAACAGCACCACAAAGCTCCCTGGACCTCCCACCTGGCCACTGTGAGGCTGCAGTGGTCACTGAGCACCTCTGGTCTCTGGCCACTGTGAACCAGGACTCAGGGAAAATCCATCTCTTAGGCAGTTAACACAATACCAGGTCTTAATCAGATTCTTAAGAAACAAAATCACAAAGTCTGAGTGATAGTATAGAGTTAGGGTGGCTGAGCCAGCAACTACACCAGTATCCCAAAGTCCCCTCGGCACTTCCAGGAGTGATCCCTAAACACTGTTGTGTATGGCCACAAAACAAAACAAAAAGCATACCCCAAATCACTCACCAACCCTACATTTTCACAGTCTATTCCAATCAATGTCTCTGCCTCAATGCGGGGCTGTAGTCTTCTGGGGGGGGGGGGGCATCAGACAATCAATGTAAGGCAGTGACTTGGGCTTCCCTGGACACTGTGCTGACACTGTGTCTGGGTGCTGCTTCATCTTTATTCAGGGAAGGTCGCCTGTGCCCCTGCTATGGGTGACAAGTCTGGATGAAATGAGTCATCCACCCAGTGATGAACTGAGTCTGTGAGCTACAGGGCCAGGATCATTCACTGCCCCAAGCGCGTTCACGCTCTTTAAGCACCAGGCCACAGAGACCCAGGCAAGGTCAGCAGACCTGGCCTCAAGGACCGTGTCAGCTGAGTCCCCCTGGCGGGAGGTCTGGGCATTGCACTGAAGGTCCATGATGCTGGATGAGGGATGCAGGATGCCTGAAGAGAGATGAGAGATGAGGCATGAGGGCCTCAGAACCAGGAAAATGTATGACAAGTCAACAAGTCTACATTTTAAAATATCATTCACATGCCATAATATTTCCCCAACACTGAACAATACAATACTCTATAGTGTGTTTATATGCTTGTGCAAGTCTCACCAGATTCCAGAACTTTCTCCTCACCGCCTCTCAGATACTTTCCTCACCCTAAGCTAGTTTGCATTCTCTTCTCTCCAGGCTCTGTCTATCAGTAATCTTCCATCTCTGTGGATCTGCCCATTCCAGAACTTTCCTCACACGGTCATCTTAACTCACTTCTCCACACAGCTGGTGGTCACCCGGCCCTTGGGCAGCACAGGGATGCCCTGTTGTGTGTCCACAAACATCACCTGTCTGCCCACCAGCATTTCCAGCTGGGACTGTGATGAGATACCTGACCATGAGGTCTGGGTCATTATCTTCTGCTTCTTGCTGGACATGAGGCTGGCAGGACTCTGTTTCCTGAGACCTCATGGAGTTACACTCAACTGTTTCCTCCTGGGAGCAAACCTAAGTGTCTTGCTGCATATTTTCACAGTCTCTGGGAGCCTGCCTACCTCCTGATGCTCTTCAGTCCCTGCTGAGCCTCTCCATTAACCTCAATTTGTTCAGTTGTATCCAAATGACTCCAAGATCAAACACCAAGAAAGAAATGCCAATTCCAGGATCAGCTGCCAGCTAAAGGAGTGGGGCAGAGATGCCAGAGATGGGTATGGCCTTCACTGTTTGACTGCAAACATTTGCACAGGCAGAAACTGGTTCCACTGTGGCCAGTCTAGTCCAGACTCTGATGGCAGATGGACTGTCTTGAATTCTGGCCATTCCATGAGGAACATCACAAGAAATATGAGCTTCTTCCTGATGACTTGGAATAGCAACAACTTGCTTTCAGAGCAGAGCTTGCTGCATTGCCACCTAATGGTGAGATGAAACCAGAAGATGCTCCGAGTCACCTGACTTTGACATAGGATCTGTAAAAAACCAGGATCTCTAACTACTGAAACCTGGTCCTGACAACCATGATTGTGAGGAACTTTCATTGGAACTACAGAGAAAGACTTTGGGGTTAGACAATTTAGTATACCTGGAGCCTTCAGTTGGTCTTATGGCAGGATGCTTCATGGGTACGGTCTCCCTGTTTTAGGCCAAAGGTTTTTCCTTTCTATTTTTCCCTATCTTTTGATGTGCCCATGCAAAAACAAAAAACAAGCAAACAAACAAAACAAAACAAAAACCTGCCACACGCCCTTTTATTTCTTTTTTTTTTCTTATTGTTTAAATTCTTATCGTTTAGAACCTTGGGACACGGATTACTTTATTTTACCACATATTTCTGCATTTTTCTATAAAACTAAGAAGAAAGGAAAAAAAGAAAGACTGGGGGCCAGGGGCCAAGTGGTCTCAAGTGCATAGGTGGAGAAAAAATAAGGACAGAACTAACTAGCCAAGCCAAAGTCAATGACAGTAGGATCAAGAGACCTAAACTTTAACAATCTAAATGTAAACAATTTAAACTTACATGGGATTGCTATACTTGCAGGCAAGGGGTGAAGGATGATGGAATAGGATGCACTCTGGATTCATTAGTGGATGGAGGTTGACACTAGTGGGGGGAATGGACCCGACTCACATATATATGAAAAAAATGTTTTTTTAATAAAAAAAATAAGCACAAGCTTCAGTTGCCTTATCCAAGAGAATGAGAATAGCCACTTCCCTCTAGACATGCATGGGCCAGGCTCAGGTCATACACAACTGCACTTATAGCTGTGGAGCTCTCAGCAAATCTGCACTTTGCAGAGTACAGGCCAGGTCGACTTGTGGACAATAGAGATGGCGGATTTGATGGGCCAGGCTGAAGAAGCTGACTGATGGATCCATCATTCACAAAGTGGCTAGACTATAAGGGACTTCTCAGAAACCACAGTCTGTCCTTACTACAGCCCTACCAGGAAGCCACCATAGACAGGTGACATGAGCAAAGTGTTTTCTGGAAAACGGGAACATCCGTTGCTGTGTGAGTGACTTAAGGCGGGCAGGAGGCAATATATGGGGGGGGCAGCTTAGGGAACCTACACAGTCAGCAAAGTGACCAGAGGACAGAGGGAGGCAAGGAGTGATCTGACAGACTTAGAAAGAAAAGAAACCCCCAAGCCCTAAGCAAAGGAGCTTTTAAGGGTCTCTGACCTCCTCCTCTCACCAAGACCAGCAACTGTATCCCTGATACCTCTTCAAACATCTGATCACACCCAGCTTACACTCAAGTCTTTGTACTCTGAAACAAGATTGGAAAAAAAATGGTTTAACTAATCAACTTTTTTTGATTAATATTTTCAGGGGACCACACCTGGTGGTGCTCAGAAGTGACTCCTGGTGGGTGCAAGGCAAACATCCTACCCACTGTGCTGTTGCTCCACTCCTTAACTAATGAATTCTTTGTGTGTGTGTGTGTGTGTGTGTGTGTGTGTGTGTGTGTGTGTGTGTGTGATTTTTGGGTCACACCTGGCAGTGCTCAGGGGTTATTCCTAGCTCCAGGCTCAGAAATTGCTCCTGGCAGGCACGGGGGACCATATGGGGCGCCGGGATTTGAACCGATGACCTCCTGCACAAAAGGCAAATGCCTTACCTCCATGCTATCTCTCCGGCCCCCAACTAATGAATTCTTAAGTCATTGTCAACTCTTCTGGCCCAAGAGAAATTCTGCTTATTCCCAGAAGTCTGGGTGTGCCCAGTCTTGAGACTTTTCAGCTCAGAACTTCTCTGAAGAGAGAGGAAGAGAGGAGCTGAGAATGGGCATTAATCAATAATTCATATTTAAAGATCCTCACCCTGACCTCTACTCGGGCCAAATGTCCTCACTGAAAGCATTAGCTAAATATCAGACTTCCCGACCCAATGAGAATCTGCTACAGAAGCCAATTTCTAAAAAGAGCAACAACAACAAGAAGTGACAGTTGAGAAAATCTGAACCTTTGACTTTTAACAGGTGATAGAGCATAGGAACCACTTTCTCTCCACTTTTTCCCTTTCATTTGAGCTCTTAGTTGATAAATATTTGATTGCAGGAAATCTTTCAGGTTTCCTGAGACCTATTTCTGTGGCTGGAACCATTTTACTGATGGTGCATTTGCTTGCGAAACAATTGACTCTGCACCTTCACCTGCTGGGCACGCAATTCTCTCGAATTCTCTGAATATCCTAAATATTTCAGCATGGCATCGTTCAAGACATGGGCTAAAATGGCAAAAAAATAAAAAATAAATAAATAAGGGCTGCCAGTCTCTCAGAGCAAAGCCCAGAAAGTGCTCTCCAAGCCCGGAGTAGGAGACTGCTGGACACAGAAGCCTTCAAGAATCTTCTTATTGGAGCTGGAGAGATAGCACAGCGGTAGGGTGTTCGCCATGCATGAAGCAGGCAGATGATGGTTTGAATCCCAGCATCCCATATGGTCCCCTGAACCTGCCAGGAGTGATTTCTGAGTAAAGAGCCAGGTGTGACGAGAGAGAGAGAGAGAGAGAGAGAGAGAGAGAGAGAGAGAGAGAGAGAGAGAGAGAGAGAGAGAGAGAGAGAGAGAGAGAGAGAGAGAGAATCTTTTTATTTGGTTTCTGGGGGCCACAGTGATGGTGCTCACGGCTTACTCCTGCTCCTGTGCTCAGGAATCACTCCTAGCGGGACTTAGAGGACCATGTGGGATGCTGGAGAGCCAGCTCAGCTTTGCTGCATGCAAAGCAAGTGCCCCACCTGTTTTACTATCTTTCTGCTTCTGACCCCATCCCCATTTCTTTTAGTAGTAAGATTAAGACAAAAGGAAAATCAGAGAGTCATGCTTCAGATTACAGGTAATATTGGACAAGAAAAGATGTGTAATCTAAAGAACAGAAACCCAAGAGCCTTTCAGGGATAGGTTGAGGAGCGATACTAACACCAAACTTTGTTTTTTTTTTTTGTTTTGTTTTGGGGCCATACACACCAGTGCTCAGGGGTTACTTCTGGCTTAGTGCTCAGGAGTCATTCCTGGTGGTTGTCAGGGACCGTACAGGATGGTAGGGATTGAATTTTACCGGCTGCATGCAAGGCAAACACCCTGCCTGTTGTGTTATTGTTCCCACCCCCAAACTCCTTTTTGGAAGCAGACATAATCAGGAAGGCCATAGCTTCCTCAGGGAGGCTCTATCTATTCCTGGGCCAGCAATTTCGTAGACTTCCAGATTTCAAGGACCTCAGTGCAGGCTACTATCTGACTTCCTTGGTGCACCGAGAGAATGAAACCCCAAATAAATGGGTCCAGATCAGAGCAGGAGTTAGGGGAAGATATGTTTTCTTCTTAAAACACAAAATTTAAAACCAAGCCTCTTATTTTTTATAACTTTTTAGAAAAGCAGTTTGGTTCATTCTTGTTAACTGTGCCCTATGCATCGTCTCTGCACCCCCCAACATTGTCAGAGCTCCCAGAAAAAGTCTCAAACATGACTTAGAACCAGGAGCCGATGTGGTGGCGCAAGCTGTAGGGTGTTTGCTTTGCGTACGCTAACCTGGAACAGACCACAGTTTGATCCCTGCTGTCTCATATGGTCCCCCAAGCCAGGAGCAATTTCTGAGCGCATAGCCAGGAATAATCCCTGAGTGTCATCAGATGTGGCCCCCAAACCAAAACAAACAAAAAAATCAGCCAGTGATGACAAAACAAGGAAGGAAATGAGGGACAATGGGTGATTGCAAGGTGGGGTACATTGTTGAGCAGGAGCTGAGGATCACATACATAAGAATCACAATTAGTCTTGGAACCTAAGCAACAATTACAAAATTATTTTAAAAAATAAAAATCTTTAGATTGAAGTGTAATACAGTGGGTAGGGCACCTGCCTTACACATAGCTGACCCAGGTTCAATTCCTATTATCCCACTCCTGAGCCCACCAGGAGTGATCCCTGAATATCACGAGATGTGGCCCAAAATAAAAAACAGGAAACAAAATAAAAATACTCCAAATCTATGAGTCAAAAATCATTCATAAACACAAAAATGTAGCTGGATAGTAAGAGATATTTATATGCTCTAAGCTCATTAATCTAATTTGGCCTTGGCCTTTTCCTTTTTTAAGGACTTATGTCTGTAATGAAAAGAATGTATATTGGAGGAGGTCGATGAGAGAGCATGGAGGTAAAGCGTTTGCCTTGCATGCAGAAGAAGTGGTTCAAATCCCGGCGTCCCATATGGTCCCCGGAGCCTGCCAGGAGTGATTTCTGAGCATGGAGCTAGGAGTAACGCCTGAGCGCTGCCAGGTGTGACCCAAACACAAAAACAAACAAAAAGAATGTATGATGGAGACCAAAGTGGTAGTACATACAGCAGTAAGGCTTTTGCCTTGCATGCAGCTAACCCAGGTTCAATCCCCAGCATCCCATATGGCCACCTCGGTACTGCCAGGAGTAATTTCTGAGTGCAGAACAAGGAGTAATTCCTGAGCACCACTGGGGGTCATCCCCTCCAAAAACAAAACAAGAATGTATGTTGGGAGACACCTACTGTGCCCCATCTCCTCTATTCCTCACTGATGTTCTGTGTAGACTTACAGGAGAACACAGACATCAGAGGCCACCCAGCTCTGGGTCACATAGTGAGTAGTTAGTTGGCTTGTAACTGAGTTTACCCCAGTGCAGACAGAACATAGACACTGGAGGCTGCCCACCTCTAGGCCACACAGTAAATAGTAAGCTTATAACTGAGTCCACTGCAGATGCGCCTCTTGTAGAGTCTGGGAGCTCACCTCTACTTCACAACACTCAGACATCACTTACCTTTACTCACAGTAACCGACGCCTGGGTAGCTCAGAGGTTGGGGGAAGGTCATGCCCAGAGCCTGGCACAAAAGCAGCAAGCAACATCACCTCCTCACTGCCCTGAACCTGCTAATGGATTACCCTGGAATAGCTTTGATGAAGATGCAAAGAGTGGGTCATGTGATGCCACCCCAACCCTGAGAGGTGTTGACATGACAGGGGGGGGTGTACATCAGGCCCGGTACCCCACAGCTGAGTTTTTCCAGCTACCAGAAAGACCTTCCTAATCAAGGATGCAATCTTTGTGGGGGGGCACACAGTGGTGCTCAGGGGTTACTCCTGGCTTTGTGCTCAGAAATCACTCTTGGCAAGCTCAGGGGATCATATGGGATGCAGGGAATCGAACCTGGGCTCATCCTGTGTTGGCTGCATGCTGTGTATCTTTCTGGTCCAAGAATGCAATCTCGTTAATTTCAATGGACAATATTTTCAGCATGTCCAAACCACTCAGTCCCAGAACCAGCAAATCCCATCCGAGAGCACCGAAGCAAAGATGCCTGAGAAGTGCACAGTCAGGCTGGGACACTCCTGGGAGTGATGTAAAATCAACCCCAGTGCAGATTTCTCTCATTTGTCCTGTCACCTTGGCCACCTTGAAACTGAAATCCTCTGCTGGTTTCTTCGGATTGTTGAAAAACAAACAAATAAACAAAAATAGATCTTTCACCCTGACTTTGACATAGGATCTATAGGAAAACCAGGATCTTTCACTACAGAATCCTGACTGTGACAACCGTGATTTTACTAGGACCGCAGAGAGAGATTTTGATGTTAGACAACTTAGTATGTCCAGAGTCTGTAGTTGGCCTTATGCCAGGATGCTTCGTGGGAAAGGTCTCCGTGTTTTTAGGCCAAAGGTTTTTCTTTTCTATTTCCCCATATTTTGCTGTGCCTGTGCAAAAACAACACCCCCCCCCAAAAAAAAACCCTTGACACACACACCTTTTTATAAACTTTATTTTATTGTATTTTTTTATCTCATATTTTAAATCGGGGCTCCTGATTTTAAAAAGCTCCTGGCTTTTTTTTTTTTAAATAGAACCTTGGGGCATAGATTATTTTTACCACATATTCCTGCATTTTTCTATAAAACTAAGAAGAAAGAAATAAAGATACGCTGGGGGCCAGGGACCAAGTGGTCTCAGATGCATTGGTAGGGAAATAAATAAGGACAGACTTACATATCCAAGCCAAAGTCAATGATAATAGAATCAAGAAACTTAAACTTTAACAATCTAAACTTAAAGGGGCCTTTTATAATGGCAGGCCAGGGGGCAAAGGGTGGTGGTATAGGATGTACTCTGGGTCCATTGGTGGAAGGAGGTTGATACTGGTGGTGGTGGGAAGGGCCTTGACTCATTGTATATCTGAAATTCAACTATGATGGACTCAGTAGATCACAACTGCTTCAATAAAATAAAATTTTAAAAATAGGTCTTTCATAAAATGCAACGACTTTTGGGTTGGAAAAATAGTGTACGAAAAAAGACACTTGCTATGCAGGCAGCAGATTCCAGTTTGAACCTAGCACAGAATAGACCCATAAATGGTGGTGTGGAGCAATCCCTTCCCTCAAAACCTCAAAAAATGCTGAAAAGCAGAAGATACTAGTACCACTGTAGCGTAGGAAGGGGTGGGGGAGGCATATACCTACACCATGGTCATATCTGAAGGAAAAGTATGTGTGCAAGGGTCTAGAATGGAGAGTCAAGCTAGCACAGCTCACAAATAGTGTTGCGAGATGTAGCCAACCAGGCTGGCTGATTCCATGCAGAGTGGCTTGAGCCTTGCTAGGGACCACCAGGGTCATCCAGAGGAGCCCAGGGAACACCAGACCTAAAGAGTGTTGGTAGGCAAGAGGGTGTATTCAGTGTTCGTGTTTGACATCTGGTCCTGGCGAAGTAGGGCATGTGCACACTTGCGGATGCTGAAATAATACCCTGCTCTTCCCACCCCCAGACACACACAACCCCAGCCCTACCTTCCAAAGGAAAAGCCATTTAAACCTAAGGAACAACTGGAAAGTCATGGCTAGAGTCCTGGGCAGCTGCTTCTAAAAAATAAAAAAGGGCACTTGAAGGAAGGCACAGTGCGCAGTATATTACCAGTGATAAAAGTAAAACTTGCAAACAACAATGGGCAGCTCTGGGTGGGCATCACTCCCTTGAAACTTTTCTGATGGGACTGTTTGTTACTGACACATGTGATTTGGGGACATTACATAACGAAGCATGTGCTCTTTCAGAAGCATTTCATGAGTCAAGGGTCATTCCTGCACAAAGGACACAGTGCAGAACCAAAAAAGAATATCCCCAACTATTGATACAGGAAATGTATTAATGCCTACCCCCATCTCCATTTTTGGGGTCACACCCTAATGCTTTTCCCTTTCATACATGTGTATGAATCTGACTACATTTTCTTAATACACTCAACCAAAACAATCCATCTCATACACAAAAACAGATGAGGACCTGATTTTCTTTTAATTTTTAAAGGTTCCTCAAAACTATGAAACAAGTATTTTTTAATTGTATATAATATTCATTTCCCAGGAGCCTGAGAGATGATAGAGGCTCTTGCCTTGCATGCAGCCTGCCCTGGTTCAATCCCTGACACCACACATAGTTCTGTGAGTGACCCGTGAGAACCGCTAGATAAGGTCCCCCACAAAAGAGAAAAATAATTATTGAAAATATAATGTTACAGCCATAATTTGGGGTGGGGTGGGGTCACACCTGGCAGCACTTAGGGGTTACTCCTAGCTCTATGCTCAGAAATCACTCCTGGCAGGCTCAGGGAACCATTTGGGATGCTGGGATTTGAACCACCGTCCTTCTTCTGCATGCAAGGCAAACACCTTACCTCCATGCTATCTCTCTGGCCTTACAGCCATAATTTCTAAGAGTGGAATCTGCTTCAGAGATTTAAAAAAAACTGGAAATCACTGCTATCTCCTTTTAATATTTTCATCAACTGTAGGAAAAAGTCCTCTGTACAGATATTCTCCAGAATTCTTGGGTCCAGAGCAATAGCACAATGGTAGGGCATTTGCCTTACACGAAACTGACTCAGGATGGATCCTGGTTCAATCCCTGGCTTCCCATATGGTCCCCCAAACCAGGAGCAATTTCTGAGTGCATAGCCAGGAGTAACTCCTGAGGGTCACCGGGTGTGGCCCAAAAAACAACAACAACAACAAAAACCCAAAGATATTCTCCAGAATTCTTTAAAAGGGGTCCAAGTATACTGATTATTGTTACCAATACAATGTGTTAGGAAAACCCACTTTGAAAGGCATATGTACTAAGGGAACCCCAATAACAGTAGTGTAAATGATGTCTCGAATTAAGTTTGAAAGTATCGTGGTCAACTCTGAGGAGGAAACTATCATGGAAGAAAATGTCATCCCTTCAGATTTCATTTCATATCAAAGTATCTACTGAGAAAAACAAACAAGCTCCCTGACAGCTCAAATCGAGGAAGGGTTTTCAATTAATAGCAAGAAATAGACTCGACATTATGGATGAAAAGGAAAGTCATACAACTGTTTATTTGCATGTGAGAGTTGGAGATACCAAGTTTAACTGAAAAGCAACTTTTGCACCAGGGCAATAGGAAACAGGTAAAGGGCTTGACTTGCATGTGGTTGAACCCCCAGTTCACTCACTGGCATCCCATATAGTCCCCTGAGAACACACACACACACACACACACACACAAAAGGCAAATTCTTTTCAGCAGGATACACTTATTTCTGGTTGCTCACCAGTCTCTCTCTCTCTCTCTCTCTCTCTCTCTCTCTCTCTCTCTCTCTCTCTCTCTCTCTCTCTCTCTCTCTCTCACACACACACACACACACACACACACCACACCAAAAAGGCAAATTTTTTTCACCAGAAGAAATCCACTTATTTCTGAAGCTGGTCACCAGTCATTTGACTTTGTTGAAAAGATCAACAATAAGCAGAAGTAACTGCTCAGTGCAAAGTGTGACTTTCTCCACTCCTGTCAGAGGATGGCCAGGATGGATGGGTACTTACTTGTTCTACCACTCTTATGTTTGTGAACAATGAATATGTCAGACAGGCTAATTTCTAGAGTATATGTGAACAATGCTAATTTTTAAAAAGGCTTAGATAAAAGATCGGTATTGAGCATTTTTGTTATGATATATAACACATATGTATATATATTATATATATAAATCATATGTGCCTTGAGTAAGTCTAAAACAAAAACATGAATAAAACAAGAAGAAGCTGAATCACTTCTACACATGAATCTAAAAAGGGTTTTTCAAACCAGGGCAACTTCTAAGTCACGGGATCCATAAGACAGAAATGGTTTAAGGAGCCCAGAATTAGGGATCATAATGGTGATAAGAGCAACTATTTTCATTGACGGAAACTATTAAAGCAAAGTCACCTGCAAATGAGCCATCCACATTGGCCCTTAATACCAGGGAATTAGGCACTTAAACGTATTGAATGTGGTAACTATGGTTTGTATACCTTACATGGACAAATAAAACACTACACAACTTTGTCCCTCAGGAATGCTGGCGTGTCAGAGCTGAGCTGCTGGAGATGGACCATACTACTGGAGTCCGCAGGGCCTTGCAGGCAAGACTGACAAATATCAGTCTTATTTATAAGAAGCTCAGGGACCTCTGACAAACCCCTAGGTCAGGAAAAAGATAGAGGGGGGAAAGATAGATTTGGGAGCAGGGTAAGGTCAGACTGAGGGCCAGGTAAGGTAAAAGAATACGGCAGAAAGCAGATTAAAAGTCTGTCCAAATCAGGGAGAAAAGCCACAGCCAGGGGTAGAAAAAGTTCAATCCACTTGCTCCTCCCACTGTCTCTTCAAACTGCCAATCAACTCTCCACCACCCATCTTCCTGGGGTGGTGGTTTATAAGCTCAGCCAACCAACCTCGATTTGGGCCTTAAAGGGGCAGCCTTTAGGGCTGGCTGGTGCTGAACTATATAGGACTAAAGCCCTGCACAGTGGGTCCATCCCAGCTGCACATGTCCTCATGGAAGTTTCCACACAGCAACCAATCTGCTTGTCTTGCCGGGAGAGATGGTCTAAGGAGGAGAACATCGATGCTTGGGAGACACTCGGAAAACTAAGGCCTCTTCGGTACCTATGCTTAGCTGCAATATGTGAAAAACAAGTCAGTATAAATCCCAATAAAAAGTCACATGCGTGGTTTCTTTAAGCATATTTAATATTTGAATTCTCAGTTTCTATTTTCCCAGACCCCAGAAAACAGAAAGGTTTTAGATGACCAAAATTTTTGTTCCAGAAACATACAGCCTTATCAGCTAATTCATAAAAGAGCTATTTTACAAAGGTACATCTGGATAATTAGAACAATAAAGTCTTTTAGGCATTTCAAAATGTGATCAGTAAAAATACATGACTATTAATAAAGTTTTTTTTTTTTTAAAGATAGTTCCAGATTTTTTTTTCTTTTTTAAAAGTAATTTCTGTTAAGGAATACAATGATTGTATGGAACAGGAAGAGAAAATGCTCTAGTAGAAAGAGGATTATTAAAAAAGACCAGCGGTGCACACGTGACAGTCACCGGCTTCACAGAACATGGGCTTAGCAGTCAGCGCCTGGAAAGGGCGGGCAGGGCTCCCTTCTAGGGGTATACGTTTGTTCCTACCACTTACTAACCAAACCCATCAAAAGAACAAAGCAAGGCAAAGGGAGCTCTGGACAAAAGAACAATTATTTGTAGATGACTCGGTAAAGAGGCGGCGGGAGAAGTCAGGAAGAACAGGTGATTTTGGAGCCAACACTGGCATCCTGGGTGAAGGGAAGTGGCCAGGAGGATGACTGGGCGATCCTGCTGCCTTTCTGTTTCGAGTTCCTTTGTGCATGGGGGGGTGGGGGGAGGGAGAGACTGACCAAAGCTCTAGCTGCCCCATATAACCTCATATGCCATCTTTCAGAAAAGGGCGGGTTCAGTTTGAAAGATGGGAGACCCATGTAGTAGCCAGACTTAAAGGGGGAGGAACATGCAAGTCAAAGAAAACTCAGAAGAATCTACTTGTTACCTTTAGTTTCCCAAAAAATAAGGATGGGGGAAAAAAGAGATTTTTCTCCTCTGTTATCACATTAGCTCCTCCCTCCCTCCTCCAAAGAGCAAAGGTTTTTCCCAGAGGAGGCATCCCTTTGAACAGTTTTATTTTTTTTTTAATTTGGGAGGGGAAGAAATCCAAAAAGCTTACGAAATATACCTCCTGTGCAGTGTAACATCATAAAGAGTTACAGCTTCTATTCTAGAAGCAAACTCTGAGCAGTCCAAGTTAGCTGATTTTAAAAGTATGCGAAACATATGGCTTCGAGGGTAGCAATCATGATTTTAAATTATAGCACTTTGGTAGCTCGCTGATTTGCCTTGATTAATTCTGTTCACTGGAAAGGGAAGACACACTCGAAGGTAATTTACCACTTAACAGCAGAGGAGCCCACAGGAGCGGGCACAGGGCATGGCACCCCCCAAGGCGACACGCCAGATTTCAGGCTCTGCAGCCAGTACATCCGGCCGCCCACTGTGCCCAGGAACTTTCCCTGGCATGGAAGGAGATTCCAACCTCTCAGCACGACTTCGATAAAAAGGCTCGGATGGGACCAGACAGGATGAAGGCCTAACTCCATCAGACAGAGGCATCCAAGTCACAGTGATGTGCTTACAACAGCTAAAACCAAAGGGCGGAGCAGAGAAGAGAAGGAAAGATGGGAAGGGATTAGGCTGTGAGACTAAAACCAAATCAAAACACACCTGAAATCCTGGGATCTGTTCAGAATCAGACAATGATTTGGAGCATCTTTGAACATCTAGATCTTTTTTCTTTTAACTGCTAGAACTGTGGTGAAAAAGAATTTTTTCCAGTTGGCCCTGTTACTGTTCCAGGGGGAGGGTGCACAAAGCAAATAGTGCTAGGGTGCAGGCATCTGTGGGAGCCAGAAGAGGAGCCCAAACTTTGCTAGGGTACAAAGCTTTTGCAACTGAGGGTGGGGGGATCACATGATCACCTGGTAGTGCCTGGTGTCAAGATGAAGGTTCTGGGTTTCACCTTCCTCCTGCTTGACTAATCAACTGCCCACAAAGAGGCTCAGGTGTGATCCTTACAGCTGGGAGTGACTCTAGGACTTGCAGCAGCACAGTGTAACCATTTTGGTTCGCCTTTGCTTCTCGTAAGAGAGATACAGGAAATTCAAGTTCCGAGCTTCACTTATATATATTAGCTTCTGCTTCTAAAAAACTTTTTTATCGCATTTTCATTTATATTTGTCCTATGACTCAACATAGAATTCTAATTTATAGATGAGGTCCAATGTTCAAAAACAGAAATCAGTTTTGAAAAGACAGAAATAGGAATCTGGAGATTGATGAACTTCTTCAGTGGTAGTGGTGTTTACAAAAGTAAACGGGCAATCTTATTTGTTGATGAGGGAAAAGTATATATTTATATATTACATACACACACATATATATACACACACGTAAAGGTGTATGCATATATCTTAAACTTCAGAAATAATAAAACCCTATCCTGATGATCCACCAAGTTCAGAGGACACAACTGAAAGATGGGATAAGGATGAACTCTTGCCTAAAAACAAAATTTTAAGATTTGACAAATGATTTCACTTTCATTGGGAAGGGGGGGATACACCAAACCAGAGATAACTGATGCCCAGAGGGAAGTACAGAAGGCAGAGAGATAACCACAGGAGCTCTCGAGCGGCCTGGCCTGGCCCCCGGGAGGCCATGAGCATCTTCCCGGCGCCAGGCGGGCTGTGCCAGGCTGCAACCCGTGGGATCCAGTGTATGTTCTGGGCTGCAGTTCCTCTGGCCTGTGGCACAGCGGAGTGGAGAGGGCCGGCAGGGCAGTGGTCAGTGGGAGTGCCTTGGGCCAGCAGGCCCTGCTTCATCACACCATGCTCCACTCCACTCCACTCCAGGCTCCTCCTTGGAACTCCAAGAGCCCTTTGGCACCGTCAGTGCAAAAATGAAGAGTCAAACTGGCAGGTACGCAAATTGTACTGGCCTTCGCATCAGCAGTACTCATGGCTTGCGCTTGCCATCACTCAACTGAGGATTCAGTCAGAACTTTCCAGACTCTCAGGTCCACGCTATCTCCCCCCGCCCCCTTCCCCACCTCTTCCTCAGCAGCCCCATCTTGCCGCCAGGCGAAGAAGCTTTGCTCGCCCAGTTTTGCTTCCTGCTCAGTCTGCAGGGCTAGCTGAATGCAAGTGCCAGAGTCTGATGCCAATGACAAAAAATGAAACAACACCAGGAACAACAAATTTATAGTAAAGAAAATAAACTTTTCTCTCCTCTCCCTCCCAAACCCCAACCCTGCATAGGAAAGAAGCCCAGAAAAGAGAACACCCCACCTCCAAGTGCCCGCTCTTCAGTACACGGAGGATTCCTTTTTGTGGAGGGGGACCCAGCACAGGGCAGGGGTGCTGATCTTGGGGGGAGAGGGTGGTGCTCACCAGGGCTGCCAGGGCCACTCTGGGCCTGTGAGGAGTCCCCCAAGAAACAGCCTTCTGAACAGCAGAGGGCATGGACCACCACTCAGGGGTGGCAAAGGCCCCTGCCTTTCCCCGTCTTTCCCCATCCTACCCAGCCTCCTTGCACTCCTCTCAACCTCTGACCTGTGGTTGCACTAAGTACAGAGGGGCCCCAATACCCTACCCAATTAAAACGAAACATGGCGAGATACTTTTCAATGTGCTTTCAAATGTGGAATGAAGTCAAATAAATACATCTGATTTTTCTCTTTTTCATAAGCCTAAGTAAAATTTCATATCCTACATCCAAAGCTCTATACATTTGGTTTTTGTTCGGAGTCGGAATCGATCCCACAGCACGGGAGGAGGGTGGCCCCTTTCCTCCCTGCCAGACTAGTGCAACGGCAGACAGTGGAGAACCGGTCCCGGTCCGGGGATCCTGGACCTATCAGGCCCAGGGGGTTCACTGGCAGATCCTCAGTCACACCCTCTCTCTGCATCCACGCGGGAGCCGGGGGGTAGTGACACAAGGTTGATGCTGAAACTCCAGCCCCCATCAGTCACCTCCAGGACACGCGGCTCTAACTTTTATCTGAGAAGAATCAAGAAACATGCAGGTCAAATTCAGAACAAATGACACTATAGCGAGCCGGGGGGTAAGAGATGTGTCTTGGATTCACAGCCATGACAGTCCCGTCCAAGCCCATGCAAGGCTGCCATGGAGATAGCCTGCGACTCCCCAAGGCTCTACTCACTCCTCATCAGGAGGGACTCAAATTAACGCCAAACCCTGATCAACCCTGGGGTGGACCAGGGGCACCAGCAAACCCATCAGACAGGCCAGGCTTGCTGTCTCCTGACTTCTACTTCCACAGAGGTAGAGAGAGGGAGGAAACGGGGCAGGGGAGACGCCCAAGCAGAGCAGAGTCAACAGTGTGTGTATTCCATGGCTTGAAACAGGGGCAGGTTCCCAAAAGAGAGAAGAGATGAGGCTGAGCACAATTCCTCCTCACACTGAGCGGTCACTGCATTCACTGGGCTCGTCTACTCTCATATGAAGCAGTCACTGTGCTCACTGTGCCATTCAGAAGGGTGAACCTAGTGCCAGAGCCCACAATGCCAGAACACGTACCTGAGTGCTTGTCTGCGAGGGCTGATCCAGCCAGCCTTTGGCAAAGAAGGGTGTAACTTTCCTCCATCTTCTATAAAATAAAGTCCAGAGGGTTGGTTCTTATTAGAACAGCAGTAACATTTTACTTTTTGAAACCAGATATTCTACATATATAAATTATATTGTATATATACTATGTATATATGCAAAGACTAGTGCAATGGCCTAAAAATAGAGACCTGGTCCTAGTCCGTTTTGTATATTATAGATACACAGCTTTTGAAGGTAATCATTAGCAGCATTAAAAGCTTGGCTGGTGAGGGAAAATATGTCCCATCCTTGTACCTGTTTCCTTGCAACAATTAAAAATGTTGCCACGAGTCTGGCCGGAGAGATAGCATAGCGGTAGGGCGTTTGCCTTGCAAGTGGCGACCCAGGACCAAAGGTGGTTCGAATCCTGGCATCCCATACGGTCCCACGTGCCTGCCAGGAACAATTTCTGAGCAGAGAGCCAGGAGTAACCCCTGAGCATCAATGGGTGTGGCCCAAAAGCCAAAAATGTTGCCACATGTAAAGAAAGCAGAGGAGAGGGCAACTATCCCATGCTCAACAGTGACCTGGGTGGGGATGTCCTGTTACATGTGGAAGTAACTCTCCTAGCAAATGGCCTGCCCACAAATACGTCTCCTTCCTCCAGAACCAGGAGTGCACGAGCAATCAGATGGAGAAGGGAAGAGGGTTATATGAAGAAAAACTAGAGTAGTTTTGAGCTGAAAGGCTACAGACACTTTTAACTTGGTCCCTTTAAGCCTCCATTTAAGTAACGTCATGAATAAAATGCTGGGGCTCACACATCTATATCTGTCCATTGTGAACTCTGGAAAAGTCCTTTTCTTAGGAATCAACACACAAGTCAGTCTTGAAAGTGTCAACAATGAACAACTGGCAAAAATCCTATCTGTGGCCAGTATTTTAAATGACAACTGCCATCAGGACCACTTCCCACTGTCGCAATGTCTGGGAAGCTACAAATGTAGATGACAACCAAGCAAAACAATGCACTAGTATGGACTGAGCTCTGGGAATAGCCTTGCCTACACCTACTGTCAGCTCTCTGCTCTCAATGGCCCATGGACAAGATCGTCTTGGCAAATACACAGAAAGCTTTAAAAACTTACACACCCAAATCAATGTGCAGTTTAGAAAGCCACGACTGTTTCTGATTTTGCAATTTGTAAGACATGTTTACAGTTAACCTCAGGTCTTTGCTACCCAGACAAAATGATGGACAGGGCAGGAGCGATAGCACAGCAGAGAGGACATTTGCCTTATATGTGATCAACCTGTGTTCAATTTCCGGCATCCCATGTGGTCCTCCAAGCAACACCAGGAGTGATTCCTGAGCACAGAGCCAGGAATAACCCTTCAGCATTGCTGGGTGGGACTCAAAAAACCTCCTCTCAAACAAAAACATCAAAACCTCATGATGATGGACAATGATCAAAGAAAACAAATTCAAAACCCAAACACTCGGGGCCGGGTAGGTGGCGTTGGAGGTAAGGTGTCTGCCTTGCAAGCGCTAGCCAAGGAAGGACCGCGGTTCGATCCCCCGGCGTCCCATATGGTCCCCCCAAGCCAGGGGCGATTTCTGAGCACATAGCCAGGAGTAACCCCTGAGCATCAAATGGGTGTGGCCCAAAAACCAAAAAAAAAACAAAAAACAAAACACTCAGGGCCTGGGCCCATTCCTATCCTCTACACTTCCTCTCTGTGATGGGTGTTTCCGGAACCGAGTTCTTTGGTCCCTGAAGCCTGGGGATACCTTTAGGTGCTCCAGGTTGGCCTCTATCTTGCGGATGCAACTCATGATCTGGCTCTGGGGGTCCGCACACAAAGGAGGGCTCTGAATCTCAAAGCTGGGCTCCTCCCTTGTTCCCCAGCGTGGTGACACCAGGTATTCTGGGCTGAAGGGTGAGGGAGCCCCATCAGAGCGTGCTTGTTGAGGAGAATGTTGGGGCTGGTGGGTGGAGTCCGTGCAGGGTGGGCCTGCAGGGGGCAAAGGGGGAAGCGAGCAAGCGATCTCTTCATCCGTGGAGCTCTCCTGCACTGCTTCATAGCCGTCTAGGATCAAATAGTTTCCTATCGAGAGACAAAACAGTGGATGAGATATGTACCCACTCACAAAGCACCTTGGAAAGAGACGGGCAGTTGAGCGCCAAAATCAGAGCTCTCAGGAAGGTGGCAAAGCTACTTCTAAAGGACCAAGTTTCATTTGGAGATCATCAGACTTTTCTCACTTCAGGCTAGACCAGGGGTTGGCAATCCGCAGCTCCAGAGCCGAATGTGACTCTTTTAAAGCTATGCCAAAAAAAAACCAAAAAACAAACAAACAAAAATAAATAAATAAAAAATAAATAAAAGAAAAAAATAAATAAAGCTATGCCAAGGCTCTGACAGCAGGGCGGATAGCAGGGGGGGTGGGAGGTGGGGAGCGGTATCAATTATATATTTTAATTGGCTATTAATTTGCACAAATATATGTTTTACATTGTTAAGAGAAAAATTTCTTTTTTTTCTTCAGATTGACAGCTAACTGCAAGATCCTGTATGTAGATAAGAAACAATGTATGTAGTGCTATATTTGTTTGAAATGTTGCAATGGTTTTGTGGCTCCCAGGTTTTTTTTTTCCTTCAGAAATGAGTCCTGGCGGCTCTTTATGTCTTAAAGGTTGCCGACCCCCGGACTAGATAGAACAAACTTTCTGTGAGCAATTTCATGTTAGCATCTTACAAGGTGAAAGTTGAGAATTACAAAGTCCCAGCATGACCTTGTCTGGGCTTCCCTCTTACAAATTTCCTTCTCCTGGCTTCCTCTCACTTCCTTGGCCTCTGCTTGGGGCCACCGCAATGGATGCCCTTGGCCCTGCCTTTCCTCTGAAAGACTTTTCCTACAAACACTCTTTACAACCTGACAGCTATTGATTCTGTCATGTACTTACCACTATTCTTTCTACTACCAATGAATTTTTATGCTTTATTCAATGTCATCTCTCTCTCCTCTCTCTCTCTTTCTCTCATGCCCTTACAACATTTGTTTCCAACATGCCCCTCATGATGATCCAAGTCATATCTATCTCTCCTCTCCTCTTTTCTCTCTCTCCTCTCCTCCCCTCTCCTCTCCACTCTTCTCCTCTCTTCCCCTTCTCTCTCCCCCCCCCCTCTCTCCCCTCTCTCTCTGTCTCTCTTTCCTCCCCCCCCCTCGCCCTCTCACGCCCTTACAACATTTGTTTCCAACAAACATTGGAAACAAAAGATCCAAGTCATAGTTCCAGCTTGGAGAGAACTTGCCTGAGATGCGTAAGTTAACATCCTCTTCCTTTTTAACCGTTCCGTCACCTTCTGATGGGTTATCATCACTATGTGCTTCACGGGCATCAAAAAAGTGCTCTCCACTCTCATCGAGGGCCCCTTCAGGCTCCACAGGCAGCATCTCTGGGGCCAGAAGCATGTGGTCCATTGCTAGCAGATTACTGGCCTGCCGGTCTTGGAATGCCAGTACCACTGAATCCCGTGGAGCAGAAGATTCAGTTGAAGTCCGAGGGCTTTGACTAGTTGAACTGCCACCACTTCCAGTTCGAAAGGGCGTGTGCCCATCACTGGGATGCTGGGCCTTGGCATTTTCTGCACTCTGGGTGGCACCGTCTGCTGGCAGCCCCGGGGAGATGGTGCGCGATCTTGGGGAATGTGCCCAACCTTCCTGAGTGTTCCTCTCAGTCCAGCCCAGCTGGTGGACTAGCAACTGCTTCAATAGACCCACTGAAGATTGAGGAAGGGGAAAAACACATTCACAAAGGCTACCTTAGACCTCCAGAATCAACCGAGCATGAGCGATCATTTCTATTAAGTACCTTTTTAAGCAACATACAGTCAAAAATCTCACATAGTGACTACTTTTTCTTTGTTGTAAAAAGAAATAAAATCCTGGCTGGAGAAGATTTGTTATTAAGTCCAGTTTTAGGAAATTCTCCAAATGAGAAGTATAAATAATCAATACCAAACCTGCCTCTATGTTCCCTTCCTTATTATCACTGAAATAATATACCAAAGATACTTCTTAAGAATTTTAAAAATTGGGGCCGGAAAGATAGAATGAAGGTAGTGCGTTTGCCTTGCATGCAGAAGGATGGTAGTTCGAATCCCGTCATCCCACATGGTCTTCTGAGCCTGCCAGGAGTGATTTCTGAGCATAGAGCCCGGAGTAGTCCCTGAGCACTGCCAGGTGTGACCCAAAAACCAAAAAAAAAAAAAAAAAAAAAAAGAAATAAAAAAGAATTTTGAAAAATAGGGCTGGATCAATAGCACAGTGGGTGCGGCTGACCCTGGCATTCCATATGGTCCACCAAGACTTTCCAGGAGTGATTCCTGAGCACAGAGCCAGAAGTAATCCCTGAGTGCTGCTGGTGTGACTCAAAAACCAAAAAGCCAACCCCCAGCCCAAAAGGTTGAAAAATTACACTAAGCTAGACAAAAAAAGGAAAGGTCTACTTTTTTCCAAAAATAAACACATTAGAGGCCGGAGAGATAGCATGGAGGTAAGGCATTTGCCTTGCATGCAGAGGGATGGAGATTCGAATCCCAGCATCCCATATGGCCCCCCCCCGAGCCTGCCAGGAACGTTTTCTGAGCGTAGAGCTAGGAGTAGCCCCTAAGCGCTGCCGGGTGTGACCCCAAAAATAAATAAATAATAAATAAATAAATAAATAAATAAATACATTATACATGTGGCATTATTTTTCTAATCTTATCATACATGCAAAAATTAACTTTATTATTGATAATAACCCAGGAGTCTCCTTAAATAGTGAAGAAGAAACTAAAACCATCTTACAATAACATTTAATTGCAATGATCGGTTATGTTTCATTTCAAAGGATAAGAAAAAATTCCTTTAAAAACATCACTTCAGGGGCTGGAGAGATAGCATTGAGGCAAGGCATTTGCCTTGCATGCAGAGGACAGTGGTTCAAATCCCGGCATCTTATATGGTCCTCAGAGCCTGCCAGGAATGATTTCTGAATGTAGAGCCAGGAGTAACCCTTGAGTGGCTCCGGGTATGACCCAAAAACAAAAAACAAGCAAACAAACAAACAAAAAACATCACGTCGGGGGCCAGAGAGATAGCATGGAGGTAGGGTGTTTGCCTTGCATGCAGAAGGACAGTGGTTCAAATCCTGGTATCCCACATGGTCCCCCGAGCTTGCCAGGAGCAATTTCTGAGCATAGAGCCAGGAGGAACCCCTGAGCACTGTCGGGTTCGACCACCCCCCAAAACAAAACAAAACAAAACAAAACAAACAAAAAAAAACCATCATTTCAGTGGATGCTTAGAAGGGAACCAGTTGTTGAATGTTACATGAGGAGTGTATACTGTGAGGTCACCCACACAATGACAGAGTCGCAGTGACAGTGTCGTGAAAACCATGAGAAATCATCATGAATGCTAATTTCATAAAATCTAAAATACATTAGGTTTTAAACAATCTGGCCAATTTCCTGCTTCAACTCAGGCATTACATTTTGTATGTTTGTGTTTGGGCCACACATGGCTGTGTACAAGGATCACTCCTGATAGGCTCAAGGGACCATATTGGATTCTAGGGACTGAACCCGGGCAGACCTACCAGCTGTCCTATCTCTACAGCCCTTCTCTATCTTGTTCCTTTATGTGAACAGGTCTTGCCCCAGTCTTTCTGGTCATCATTGACTTTCTATCCTGACATCTGGGAGGGGCTCCCAAACAGTGCTCAGTGGACTACGGGGCCCTCTCACTGATTCTCTGCTACTGGGCTGGTGAGTCAGCGCTAGGGTCTAAGGATCTGATGCTACTGCCGTATTAGCTCCTGAGCCCTCACTAACTTTTCAAGAGGATGTCATGATTACTTAGTTTTGCCATTCCAATCCATCTCTCTCCCTTAACTGTCTCTAAAGGTCTAGTCTTAAATTCCAGCTCCAATGTTCACCACTTATCAGGGACAAGCAAACCCAAACCATAATAAGTCACCACCTGACAAATGCAAGTGAAACAGCAAGTATGGGTGAACATCTTGGGAGTGTGGAGCATACTTCAACGCTTGGGGAAACTCACACTAGTGTGGCTGCTGGGAGGTACCCTGGGGAATGAGTTCAGGAGAGTAAGGTAGAAACACGGTATGAAGCAGCCATCCCACAGCAGGGCATTTATCCAAAGAACATCTATGACAGTGAAACCACTCACTGTGGGGAGAGTGATAGGACAGCCTGCGGGTTTGTTTGCCTTACACACTGACAACCTGTGTTTCAAGAGAAAGCCCTAACAAAAACTTAAATCAAACAAAAGAAAAAAGAAAACAACTCATTGCAGCCAGGACTCAACTTAATGATCACTGATGAGTCACATCGGGAAATTACATAGTCATAAAAAGATGAACTCTTGGAGCTGAGAGATAGGTAACTGTACTTCCAGTACTTGCTGTACTGCCAGCAGCATCCTGGCTTCAATTCCAGGCACTGCATACGATTCCCTGAGCATTGCCAGGACTGACCCCAGAGTACAGAACCAGGAAGAAGCCCTGAGAATTGCTAGGTGCGCCTAACTTCAAAAACAACAGACGAAATATTGCTATTTGCAACAACATAGGTCAACTTGAAGGTATTACGCAAAGTAAGAATTAGACAGAAAAAACTCACTGGTATGTAGAAGATATAAAATGTTCCAAACAAATGAACTTTGGTTATAAGAACACAAGTGGTTACTAGAAGGAGGGAGTTTGATAAATTCGGTAGATAATGGGAGTCAAACTGGTGATCTCTATTATATGTACATCTCCCATTATTTTGCTGTACAGCTAAAACAGTATAACCAGCACTACTCTCACTGCCTCCTTGGCCTTCCTATATCTCAATCTCATCATATTTTCAAACTGAACCCATCATGTTTGGCAAAGTAAAAAAGGAAAAAGGGAAGTATGAAGAGAGAGAGAGAGAGAGAGAGAGAGAGAGAGAGAGAGAGAGAGAGAGAGAGAGAGAGATTTTGCGTGTCTGTGAGGTTCCAGATGTGGCACCAGGTGGGAGACCATCCCCCTGTCGCGTCTGTGAGGTTCCAGAGGCGGCACCAGAAAAAAAAAAAAAAAGAAAGAGAGAAAAAAAAAAGAAAGAAAGAAAGAGAGAAAAAAAAAGAAAGAAAGAGAGAGAGAGTTTTCTTTTTCTTTTTCTTTTTTTTTTCTTTTTTTTTTTTTTTTTTTGTAGTTTTTGGGCCACACCTGGCGGTGCTCAGGAGTTACTCCTGGCTGTCTGCTCAGAAACAGCTCCTGGCAGGCACTGGGAACCATATGGGACACCGGGATTCGAACCAACCACCTTAGGTCCTGGAACGGCTGCTTGCAAGGCAAACACCGCTGTGCTATCTCTCCGGGCCCAGAGAGAGAGTTTTCAATGGGTTGGACACATGCTTTAAATGCAGAGAAACCTTGGGATCAATTTCCAGCCTGCACTGTTCCCCCTTGAGCACTGCCCAGAGTGGTTCTGGAGCAATGAGCCATGAGTGGCAGTCCCTGGGCACTACCAGCCATGGCCCAAATACACATTTAAAAAAATAAATAAAAGAATGCATACTAGTGAGCAGTGGTGGTGGTCTCTGCTGACAAGAACCCCAGGAAAAAATTATCTCTCAATAGTCCCTTTCCTTTGCTTTCCCCACCTAAACAAGTCAATTTGTTGAGTCATTTTATTTTTATTCCTTTGACACCGCTTTAGTCCAAAAACCCTTTTAGCCTCCAGCCTAGACTACTGCAACAGCTTACTAATAACTGCACCACTCCAGAACTCTTTCCATTCAAATCCTTTTGCAGCTCTCAGCCACATTAATCTTTTTTCATTAGTCATAGCCTCGCTCAAAAAACTTGAACTGACACTCTACTGCTAGAATAATCACCCTCAGCCTTTCCCACCTCCAATACACCTGAGAGATGGATCCACTCCAGGCTGTACCAGTGATTCTCAGCTACGCAGAAAGAGGACAGCTACAAGCAGGGCAAGAATAAAACAAACTCTCTGGCATGTGTGCGTGTGTGTGTGTGCCTCTGTGTGTGTGTGTGTGTGTGTGTGTGTGTGTGTGTGTGTGTGTGCGTGCGTCTGTGTGCGTACTCCTTCTGGCTAGAGGAGCCCAAGCTACAATGACTATTATAGTCTCTATAGGAATTTTAGATGAATTTGTGTTGCTTGGAAAAGACTTCAAAATGCTCACACTGTGGGTTGGAGAGAAACTACAGCAGAAAAGGTTCTTAACTTGCACATGGCTGATCCCAGTTTGGTCTTCAAATACCACCAGGAGTTATTCCTGAATGCAGAGTCAGGAGTAACCCCAGAGAACTAATGGGTGTGGCTCAAAAACAAAAACACATTAGCAAAACACTACATGCCATCTTTTCAGCATAGAGGACACTGCTATTAAAGTTCACACCAGATAAACTCACAACTTACTCTTTCCGCCTTACTTCCTCCAAGAACTTTAACCTGCCTGCACAGCTTACCACACACCAACTGTTCTACTTTTTTTTTGCTCTCTAAAGACACAATGATATCCTGATTTGTGCTTTTGGTTCTTTCCTCAGTCTTGTCTGAATAACCTCCATTCTTTACCCACCCAACTGAATCTTTTCCATTTTTTCATAATCACTTCTCTGTTCTCTCTGGGTCAATCAACAGATCTCAGGTTCAAAGAAATATGACAGGACTTAAGGCTTCTGTCTTGCGTAAAACAGACCTGGTTCAATCCCCAGCATCACAAGTCCTATTGAACATCAGGTGCAGCTTGGAGACCCCTGTTCACTACACAGTTAGCCTAAGTAACCCCCTTATCACAGGGCCTGAATATCACCCACTCCCCAGGCTTCACATTGAACTGATGATCCAGTGGCTGAGAGTCAGAAGCAGGGGGCGGGTGTGTGTGTTTCTAGGCATTCTAAACACCACTTGGGAACTACCCCTACCCCCAAAAAAATCATATTTCTTGTTCTCTTGGGGCTATCCCACCAGGTAGATAATACATATCTGTACTGTCCAGTTATTTATAAAGATGGGAGGAGGCTTTCTAGTCTTTTCCCAAAAGAAAGAATCCTAGTTTATACTTCTTTAGACTCTATTCTTAAACAGCCACTGCTTTGTATTACATCACTCTAGTAAGCATTAACTTAAGAGGAAAACTTACAATTCCTTAATGCATCCAACGCCCATCGCTCTTCTGGGACTTGCAAGTGTGGGGCTAGGATTGTGGCTGCGTCATTCACCCCAACATCCTTGAGAGTCCTGGCTTCACATTGCTCCTTCACAAACTGTCCTTCTGTCACAAACAGATCATCAACCTCTGCTTTTCCAGAGGCATCCAGTGAATGAGGCTGAGGCTTTGATGCTATTAGTGGAGATCCTAATCCCAACTCTCTGTCTGTTCAATGGAACAGGAGAAAAAGGCAGAATATATCTCAAACTTAACTTTTCAGTATAGTTTTAAAGAAAGACTTGGGATAATAATTATGTGAGCTGCATGAGAGTAATAGCTGGAATAGCACACAACAGGCTGAGAAGCATCAGTCAGCTAAAAAGGCTGATGCTAGAACCTCCATAGAAGGAAACAGTCAAAGATGCTCCGCATTTCATAAATAAGATAGTAGAATAAGTTCTTCATGGAAAGATGTAGCCATGTGGCTTACCTGGGCTCTGCATGCTTGTAACTGAAATTCCATGATGCTCTCCTTTCGATTTTGGAGGCTCTTCTTCATCATGGTCTCCTCTGTGAAATAAAGAAAACAATCTTCCAGCTTCGTGAGGTCTCTGAGTATCAGTGCAGTACAAGCTAAGCATCACCCATACCCTTTCTGAGCAAAGCTACTACATCTGTCTGGCTGCAATGTAAAGTGCACTCACTCGCACGGTGGAGACTGAGGAAGTGGGATTGGCTTCGTGGACTGCTCCTTCACTGATGCAGCCATCTGACATATAAGGTCCTGCCAGCTGCCAGGAGGTATGAAGGAACATAAATACAAGAGGGAAAACAAAAATAAATGCCCCTGAAATACACCCAAGGAGCAAAAGTAAGGATCAATCAGACACTAAACCAACATCAAACCAACCCTACTTTTATCAAAGAATAAATGAACAGGAGCTAGGGTGACAGTATAGCTGGTAGGGTGTTTGCCTTGTATGCGGCCAACCTGGTTCAATCCTGGCATCCCATATGGTCCCCCAAGCTCGCCAGGCTGTGCCCCCTCCAAAAAACACAAAAATAAAAAACAAACAAAAAAAGAATAAATGAATACACACTTATGAAATCAGAAATTAGAAAAGTTCAAATGAGAAAGAAAAGCCTTACAACATTATTAAAGACACAATATCCACAAAACTCAAGGGATACTTCTAAGAACTAGGTCTTTAAAAGATACTTTTAGAGGCCAAAGTGATAGCACAGTGGTAGGGCCCTGCACTTGGATGGCCTGGGACAGACTGGGTTTGATCCCTGTCATCTCATATGGTTCGCGGAACCTGCCAGGAGCAATTACTGAGCACAGAGCCAGGAGTAACCCGAGTGCCACTGGGTGTGACCCAAAAACAAAAACAAAGATACTTCTGAGATAGAATTAAAATCAGATGCACCAAGGGACAGTCTGTACGAGAGCCTCTCAAGAAGAATAGAGCAGAAGTGTTTGTTCACATCTAGCTTAGGTTTTCAAAGTTCAGTTATGAAACTACAATGCATGAAATTTCTATTTAAGACAAAGAAAAACACCATAGCCTGGTAACACATACACAGTCTTCTCAGAAACCGTCTGCGCCACCAGCTCATAGATCTGGGCTCCATTGTCTGACATGGAGATGACGAACAAGGCTTTGTTATCTGGAAAATAAAGACATTTCAAAAAACAAAACTCGCAAATAACAAGATCTACAGAAGTCCCATAGGGCTCTAGTATTATTCTACATCTTTTCATTGAGACAACACATGCTCACTTTACAAACATGTTCACTTTACAGAAAAATCAGTCATTAAAATTTGTATATCTATGTGTTATGTGTTATAATTCAGTGCAAATAAGATTATAAACTGCCAGTACGGACAAACATAATAGTTTATCTGAGAGTGTCCTTCAAAATACCTAAATAACTGAACACCAAGATTCTTTTGCTTTAGGTACATCATAGTGGTAGTTAGGAATCAAACCTGCAGTGTTGGGGGACAATGAGATGCCAGCGATGAAACTCAAGGCTCCCACATGCAAAAAGTATATTTTAGCTCCTTTGTACTAGCTTCCCTAGTCTGGAACACCAACGTTATTTTACATTTATTTTAATATGTCCTTTCCTTAAACTGCTAATACTATTTATTGGGGTTTAGGAAAAAAGACTACATACATATACAAATATGTATCTTATCATTACAGCACAAATTTTAAAAGGAATCTCATTTCAAAGATAGGAGTACAACTGGACCACACAACTCATTCTCAAGGTTTACTCTTGACTTTGTGCTCATAGATCATTCCCAGCCATGCTTGGGAGACAGTATGTTACCAGTGATAGAATGGGGGTCAGCCATATTCTAGGCGAGCACCCTAACCCTTATACTAGGCTTTCCAGTCTAGTATCTCATCATTACTACATCTAATGTATAATTCGTTCAGGTAAAGTGCTTGTTTTTTTTTTTAAAACATTACATATATTTCTTCGGCTTCTTTCTCAAAACTCAAAAACATACCTCTAATGAAAGTCTTTTCATTGGGGTCATCCCCAATTCACTATCTCCACTGGTATTGTCGATGATTTAAACATGTAATAAAGACCAAACCAGCTTAAAAAAAATTAAAGCAGAAAGCTACTCAGTAATCTAGGCATCATAAGTAACTTTCTTCATTTACCTTCAAAGAGGTCAATTAAGTAATTTGTCTTCAGAATATAAACAGGAACCAAACTATTCTAGAGTGCGATTCAAACAACACAGTATTTTATGCTACTTTGCAAGAAACTTGGCAATTAGTGCACTGTGCAGCAGAGACTTGCCTGTTGCCACCTGCCGAACCAATACAGTATTCAACTTAATGACAGGGCTAAACGTGTGCTTGCTGTCAGCTGAAGATGCCAGGATCTTACTGTGGCACCGTAACACCAATCTGTCATCCTGCTTTTGCAGTAACACAAGAATGTCTTCCAGCAATAATGTGTAGAGATCTAGAAATAGAAAAATATAGCCAGGGTGATTAGCATAAAAATTGAGAGGTGTTCTAGAAACTTTATGACAAATTAAAAGAGAAATTGTACTGCTGCTAAAGCTAGTACATTTAAAAAATTGTCTTGCTACCACCTTTTCTTGATTCAAGATTGAGTTTTTTTGTTGTGCTAAAATAACTTGACACACAATGAAAAACAATGCTTCAAGTGTGTGCTGTTGTGGCCTAGAGAAAGGTGAGGCTCACAGCATCCCAAGGAGGACAGGAAGGGACTGAATTGTGACATTTTTGGCTTCGTGCCAAATGAATATTTAACATGCTTCAAGGATAATAAAAGCACATAATCAGATCTCCTGTCAGTGCATACATACAGAAACAGCCCTGCTAACTGCTGTAATTATGCACCATGAAGAGCAGCCTCCTGTGCTTGTCCTTTCTCTGTTCGCCACCCCAACTGACAGATATTATACCTACCAATTGTTTTATCTCTGTTTACTTTCCAAACCAACGGTCCTTCGTGGATCATCTTCCTTTTTGTTAAATCCAAATTCTGCCAAAAGACAATTAATTATTTCCCAGCACACAGTGAGGCCAGAGTCCATATCTCTTTTCAAGATGGGCTCAGCATAAAAGACGTCATTAATATTCGCTATCACCCACTGGTACCTATCAGCTACTGATATGAAAGACCATGTTCAAGTAACCTACAGAAAATATTCTAAAAAGATTTCCTGCAGAACGAACATTCAGGAAGGCTTCCATTCTTACGACAAACAAATGGTGATAGTGTATAGAAATGGAGATGCCGGATCAATCACAACTCTAGGCACGTAATTTTTCTCTAATAGCTAAAGAAGGAAGATGCACTATTTTCTCTCTCAGAAGTCAATGAAATCCAAGGCTGCAGTTCCAAAGGAGATTCTGAGGAGCAACACTCATGAAGTGCCATGTTGACCACTATTAATAATTTAGTAATGACTGGTAACTTCGATCCAGAAAACTTCCATCTTCTAGAAGTGAAGTTAATGAGCCTATTTTTTTTTAGACAGTCCCTTGGTAAGCTGTTATAATTGTCATAAAAGTCTATTTTAAAAGCCACCCAATAAGTCTGCCCAAATAATCGCCCAATGTAATCAAAGGAAAAAGGAAAAGTCTACAAAGTTTTGTTCTTCATTAAAGCCCATGTATTAGAAGTAGAAGTTAATAACTCCTTTGCTACCATTCTTGTAATGGTCTCAACCGTCATGCTGCTGAAGAGCTTCATAGAAAAATAATTAGGTTGTCTTGCTTTACTCGAATTTAACATGGAAAATTTCTGTAGTCAATAGCCCTCCTCTTATCCTATTATAGGACACACTAAATTAAATAATGTTATGCCTCAGTCTCCTGATGATTCCTGTTACAGAAAACTATACATACACACAGAATATTCCCCTAACCAAAGAATCAAATGATTTGCACAAAGACCAGACATTCAAAAGGAAGACTAGAATCATATCTGTATGCACAGACAATTGAGGATACAAGAACTCCTTCAGGTGACATATGTTGCCAGAGAGATGTGATTAACTTGCCACATCTTTAGTAAATTCTATTTGGTATTTGTTTTTGTGTGCGTGCGATTTTTTAATCTTCATTTGAACACTGTGATTACAAACAGGGCTCTAGTTGGGTTTTAGTCATATAAAGAACACCACCCCTTCACCAGTGCAACATTCTCACCTCAAGGAGGGGTGAGTGCAGTTAGAACACTAACAAGTACCATGACAATGTTAATGAGTGAGAGAAGTAGAATGCCTATCTCAAATACAGGCAGGGGGTGTGGATGGAGGGATATGGGGTGCATTGGTGGTGGGAATCTATTTGATACTTGCAATTATGGTTAGACCATCTCTTACCCTGAGCTCTTCAACATTTGGGTACTCTGACATCTTGAGATTGGAGGTATCAAGACGACGCTGATAGTCTTCTAAGCGCTGAAAGGAAGACAGGAAAAAGCCAGAGTTCTGTTACTGCTCAGAAAATGGGTGAGCCCACGGTCCCTAGACCAAACAAACTTTCACTAGCACTCTTCTGGCCTCTCTGCAGTGGCATCCATATTGGGGACTTGCCCCTGAGCGGCTGTCTTCTTCTTTGGCTTTGACCATAATACATTCTCTCTCACTTCTGTGGCTCTTTTTTCTCAATTTTCTTTTCTAACTTAATGGACAATCCCCTAGATTATATTTCTGAACATGTAATTATGGCACAAAATGCAGAAGTCATAGACAATAATAAAATCTGTCTCCTTTCAATCCTGTGCTCTAGCCACCTCACACCAATTATTTCCAAAGAAGAATCACTAATGGGCATTTGCAGAGTAACCTGTGAGAATGACTCTAAGCAAACAAATATGTACATTAGTATGCTTGTCTTAATGCAAACTGTGTGTGTGTCCTTGAGAACAATGAGGACAGTAGAATATAGTCATACATTCACTCATTTAATTGGTAACAGAACACACACATATTTCCCCCCCTGCCCCTATATATGTATATTTGTATCTATTACTTATTAATATAACTTGAAAGTGATCTAAATAAGCTGTCTAATATAGAAATAGCTCTATGTTTTTAATGGCTGCATGACATTTAATTCTATGAATAAATGATAGTTGTTTTAACTATGCTTTACACAGATAGACACAGACATTATTTCAATTTTCTACAATAAACAGTACTGCAATAAATGATTTAAAATATACACTTTTGTACGTGTACATTTATCTGTAGAATAAGTTTCTAGAATGTTATATTAAAGGGTACACATACTTCTATAACGATAAAGATGTTCAAAAATCCAGAAAATCTTTTAATTTGTACAGTAAGCACTCATTCATATACACAAAAGCCTATATTCCATAAGTAATACTTGCTGAACTTGCTCTAGCATCTGTGTACCTACTCAACCTTCTATCAGTCCATCTTATTTTCTAGATATATTTCAGAATAGGTAAAAGATATAAGCAAACTTTACCTCTAAATAGTTAAGCATGCACATCATTAACAAGAGTTCAAGATCTGTTTAGGTTTTAAATTGAAAATTACATGTATATATTTTACAATTGCCTCAGAATGTTCTTTCCTTCTTCTGAGTTCCCACATAGCCAATGATAACCACTTCTATTTTTTTTTAATAATTTCTTTTTTGTTTATTTGTTTGGTGTTTTTATTGTTGTTTTGGGTCCACACCTGGCAGCACTCGGAAGTTACTCCTGGCTCTGCTCTCAGAAATGACTCCTGGCAGGCTTGGGGACCATATGGGATGCCAGTAATTGAATTCGGGTCCATTCTGGGTCAGCAGCATGCAAGGCAAATGCCCTACCACTGTGCTATCCCTCTGGCTCCCTAAGTATTTTTTACTTGATTACATGGTTACATGTTCGTAGTTGGGTTTCAGTCATAAAATGTATACCTCCCTTCACCCCTGTAACTTTCCTGCCATCAGTTTTAAGGTATTCCTTCTCCTATTTCCTGTTTCCCTAACCTCGGATGGGACAGGCTGTTTTGAATAAAGAAAAAGGGGGAGGGACACAAAAGAAGCAGCAGAAAACGGGGGGGGGGGGCAGAAAGCTTAGCAGAGAAGCACATGTGAAGAAAAGCATATAGCAGAGAAGGCCACAGAATAAAAGGTCACTTCGATGAAACTTTAACTAACTGCTTGTGAATTATTTCTCTGTCGCTACTACCCTTCATCAGACCCATCTGCCTGAGTGGTTAGAAACATGGTGCCTAGGGTGGTCTCACCAACACGTGGACTTTATACTTTATATTTGATATTTTAAACAACAACCAGTGTCCCCTATTTCCCTCCTCCTCCACATAGTCTCTGAGACAGGCAATCTATTTCTCTCACTCAACGATAACCACTTTTCTTTTTTTCTTTTTTTGGGGAAAGGGGATTGGTTTTTGGGTTTTTGGGTCTGGCAGCGCTAAGGGGTTCCTCCTGGCTCTACACTCAGAAATCGCTCCTGGAAGGCTTGGGGAACCATATAGAATGCCGGGATTCGAACCACCATCCTTCTGCATGCAAGGCAAATGTCCTACCTCCATGCTATCTCTCCAGCCCCAGATAACCACTTTTTTTTTTTTTTTGTTTTTTGTTTTTTGTTTTTTGGGTCACACCCAGCAGTTCTCAGGGGTTACTCCTGGCTCCACACTCAGAAATCGCTCCTGGCAGGCTCGGGGGACCATATGGGAAGCCGGGATTCGAACCGATGACCTTCTGCATGAAAGGCAAACGCCTTACCTCCATGCTATCTCTCCGGCCCCAGATAACCACTTTTCTAATATCTTTCCTACTATGAATGAGTTTAGCTTGTTCCAGCTAAAAAGATTCACATAAAAAGAAAATTATGCATGTACTTATTTGTGTCTGATTTCTTTCACCTGATGTAATGTTTATGGTATTAAATTAATCACACTATAGCAATAATTCAGTTTTTTTGTTTGTTTGTTTTGGTTTTGATTTTGGTTTTGGGGCCACACCCGGCGGTGCTCAGAGGTTACTCCTGGCTATCTGCTCAGAAATAGCTCCTGGCAGGCACGGGGGACCATATGGGACACCAGGATTCGAACCAACCACCTTTGGTCTTGGATCGGCTGCTTGCAAGGCAAACGCTGCTGTGCTATCTCTCTGGGCCCAATTCAGTGTTTTTTATTGCGAGCATTGTTCTAGTTTATGGTGAGGTCATATAGTTTATGCTATAGATATTCTTATCTAAGTATGTAAGCCAATATCGTCATTGCTTTTAGGGAAATCACTAAGAACAGGATTGCTGGCTCAAATGACTCATTATGCATATGTACATTTGAAATTTTGATAGACTGTCTTCTGCAGTTTTATCAGTCTAGTCCAAATGATACAGTTGAAAACACCTACTTTCCTGCAGCCTAATCAACACAAGTAGACATTGCACTCAGTTCCTAAGAAATTATACCCAAATCCATGGTCCAATCAGTCTCTGTACACATGCACCCTTGCCTTTCTATGCTGAGGAATGGGGTTTCTAAGCATTGCTGGGGGTGAGAGGGGAGATATTCCCATCAACCCTTAGTCAGACCAGGTTGTACTGACAGTTCACTGCCAGGATGCGGTAGGGCAGTGCTGATGCCACCAGGGCTACCTTGGTGGTGCTTAAAGGAACCAGACACTTTGATCTTCAGCACAGTCCTCTTGAAGCGGGTCCACTCTAGATTTGTGGGGAGTACGCAGACAGAATGTGCCGCCGAGGCTGATGGATGTGGGGGTTCTTGGGCACTTTGGTGGTGGTGACTGTGTACCCTAATACCATAACTACCAACAACACTGAAGCCATGGGAGCTTCACTGTGAAAGGGAAGGAAGCAGCTGCTTATCAGCTGAGCTTTCTGTGCATCTTTCTTTGGTTCCTAACTCAGCACCTTTCCAGCAAATCTGGGACTTCTCCATTCAACTAACGCAAACAAATGCTGAAGCCAGAGATCTGGGATTTACTGCTGGCCTCACCTTTCTCTATCCTCCTAAAGCACTCACGGAAATCTATCACTTATCACGTTACATTTACATCCTTCCCCAAGTCTTAGGCTCCTGAGGTCCCATTCATCCTGGACTGCTTCAGGAGATTCCTCACTGTACCCTCTCACCCACTCTTTTCCCTGTCCCACCACATTCCAAAGAGCAGAGTGAGTAACAATTACAAAGAAAAAAAACAAAGTCCCAGCATACCATGCTCCTTCCTCAATGCCAATAACGAACTCCTACTGCTCTGAGAATATAAGTTCAAATATGGTTCCCAGGAGTCCTGTCTAATTTGTCTACATGCTCACTTCAGACCATTCTGACCTTCTTTAGAGATGATCCAGATGAATCTCATCTTTCAGTTTTCCAAATACACCAGGCTTTCTGTGTACCCCAGGACTGTGAGATATGCCATTCCCTCCACATGTGGGATAGCTAGGCAAGGCACTTCATTATAAACTCTTACCAACCCAAGACTCTCCTCCATAACCACAAATGCCAAGTGACTGCAGCACTATACTCTGTCCAGTAACTTTCTATGTTGCTGAAAAGCAAGATAAAAGCAGCAACGATCTACACAAGTTCTCAACCTCTCTATACCCATTCCCTCAGTTGACAGTAGCTGCTCTACAGATGTGTACTAAAGGAACTGAAGAATGAATGAGTAAGCACGCTCTCTGGAGCCTGGACTTTGGAGAAGGTCCAAACAGTCAACTGAGACTCTTGATTTCCCAGCACAAGCCAGTCTGGAACTATCACTACATAAACAGCATGGCATCTGTCCTTTCCTTCGATTAGGCAATAATGGCTCAAATCTCATTTTACAGGCCCAAATCACAAGAGCATCAGTGTCTCATCATGCCAGTCTGTATCTCCTTTTCTCTCCTTACCTGCTTGTTTTCTGCTTCCCTGACAGCCTGATTGACATAATTTAAGATCTGGCGGCAGTGATCAGCAGCTCTCTTCACTTTCTCCTTTTCTGTAGGCCATTCTAAATGTGGGGAAGAAACCTCAAATGTAAAATGCAGAAAACTAAAAGAAAAACAAACATGCATATGTGTGTGTTTATCTTATTATGTATCACATATAAAGGATGTCACTTTAGTTCAACAATTGTACAAGCATATCAAAAGTCTTAAAATACTTTAGCACCAGGCTAAAAAGACTAAAACAGGATCTCAATTTGGGTTCTTCTTAGATAGGTGAGGCTTATTGCAGGCCTTTCCAACAAAGTACTAAGGTTTAAAACTCAATCAGAGTAAGGAATTCCAAATCCAGGTATTGGTGCTGGTATGAAGTCTCAGGTCTAGTATGCAACCAATTCCAGGAAACTGGTCTTACGGTCCACTGCAAGCTCACTTTAATTTCACAGTGCAAGCAATATAGGTTTTTTTTATTTCATTGGTTTTTTTGGTTTGTTTTTTGGTTTTGAGCCATACCCAGTAGTCCTCAGGGGTTACTCCTGGCTCCTTACTCAGAAATCAATCACTCCTGAGCCTGGAGCAATAGCACAGTGGTAGGGCATCTGCCTTGCATTTGGCCAATCTAGAACAGACAGTTGATTTGATCCCCCATTGCCACATATGGTCCCTGAAGCCAAGAGTTATTTCTGAGTGCATAGTCAGGAGCAACCCCTGAACATCACAAAGTGTGGCCAAAAAGGCAAAAAAAAGAGAGAGAAATCTGGGCTCTGGGGATCATATGGGAGTCCAGGGATGGAACCTGGGTCAGCCACATGCAAAGCAAATGCCCACCCTACTGTGCTATCATTCCAGTCCCAGCAATATTGTTTTAATGATAACAATTAAAAATAATTCACCAAAATGTATTGTTCCACTAACGTGTACAGTGTAATGAAACTAAAATTAGAATAATTAAAATGACAGTCCCTGGAGAGTAAACAGCATCATAAAATGTGACCATATTCTTTTGGATATTCAAGCTCCAAACAACCAAACAATGTGAGATTATTTAGTAGAACCTGAGTTTTTGTTGTTGCTTCCTGCTAAGCTTTTAACGCTCTATGAGAACATTGTACCTGTGTACTTGGCAATATTATCCAACAGAAGAGGGTACTTTGTAAGCCTCTGCATTTGAGTGGGGATGATATCCTTCAGCTGCAGGCGGCGACACAGCGGATTACTCTCAGCATCCTAAAATGCAAGTGGAAGAAGTGAATTTGTAATTATTATTAGGGTGGTGATTACCTAACACATACTTGTTCTGTTGTATCTACAGCATCATAGCTCTGACTAGAACGTAAGACCTACGTATGCCAAGAACATCCCACTGTCATGTTCACTTTATGCTTTTTTCCTTTGGTCTAATCATGTGAGGAGGAGAGCTTTAACACAAAATCAGTGGCTTCTCTTGTTACCTGTTAAAACCAAGACTTGCTTCCTTATGATCAAAGTTGCATCTTCCCTAGGACTGGCCTTCCTATCAAAAGTCAGCTAATTCAAGGTGGGATGGCTCAAAACATTGGGGCTCCATTGCCCTTCACAAGCAAGACACAGTCAGCCCTCACCCCCAAGAACTGCTGAGAGCAATCCCTGGGCACCATGATCCAAGCCACAGCAGTCCCTCAAGACTGACAGTCCCACCTCCACCATAAACATACAGAAAAAGAGCCCAAACCCCACAACCTCATCTAATTCACTGTCTGCCGTTAGACACAGGCAGCACAGAGCAGTTTGGACGCATCATCTCATCTACACCAGGATCTGAAAACTGTTCAGGAACCTTCCAGGTGCAAGACTCCTGGGCTCTGGATGCCAGGTGATCTCGGCTACAGGAATGACATAGCTAGGCTGTGTGCAGTAATTATGGGTTCTGACAAGGCCTGGATGCTGCAGCACACACCTTGTAGGAACCTGCCCTCTGGTGGGCAGACCTGAGAACATGCAGGAACATCACTCCTATCCATACATTACTATTGACTGCCACAGAGACAGATGGGGAGAGAGCAGAGGGGGACAGCAGGAGGGAACCCGGGGAACCTGGTGGTGGGAAATGTACACCAGTGAAGAATGTTGGACATTGTATGACTGAAACTCAATCACGAACAACTTTGTGACTATCTATGATTATGAAAAGAAAAAAGGAGATCAAAGTAGATTTAGAGCTGATCAGAGGAGCTGATCAAATGAAAGTTTCATCTGAAGGAAGGAAGTAAACCTCCCAAAATGCATTAGGGGGCCACAGATGACAGAAATATGCAGGCTTTCTCCCTAGAGAGCCAAGAGCAGTTTCAAGCCAACTGCAGCAAGAAGACAAGGATGGTGGTTAAAGATTTCCAGAGAAACAGTTTACTAACAACCAGTGAGCTTTAGAGATGAACCCAAGGCTACAACGAGAACTTCAGCTGCAGCTGCCTCTGTGGCTTGAACTGACGACAGCAGGAGGCCCAGTTAAATTATAGATGTTCTCCTAAATCCCACAAGCCATGACATGATAAATTCACATTATTTTAAAGTGGGTACGTGGTGGTAATTGCTAGAGAGCAAATAAAAAACTAATACACTGTGTTCCAATAACATTTTACTTACGAAAGTGGGTACAGCCTGTGGGATGAAGCTGAATAAACTTGATTAAACTCATACTACACCCCCGTAAGAGTATGACTATTAACTATATTCCTTCCTGGGCTTAGTGATAAAAATTCATCCCCAGGTTTGAATTAATTCAATTATTTTCAAAGTGTACAGAGACTATCTCCATAGTGATATGGACTTCTATGCCAAGTATCTTAATTCTGACATACAACCTTTATTATTTACCATTCCAATAGCATCTTCATCCCTCCAGAAATTTAAGAGAGAATATATGGATTTTTTTTTAAATGTCAGCACAGATACAACACATATTTAAAATTCTAGAGTTGAATTTAAAAACTTTTTTTTCCCCCTTATCAGGACTTGTTCAACTCACTTGCACAAAGGTCTGGAATCGAGAATCCTTTTTCTGACGAGATTTGATCATTTCCAAGGCAAAAGGCTGGTTACTGCAAAAGGTGGCAGCGGCGTGTTTCAACTTCTCCCCGCCTGGTCCACTGAACTGTACCAAGAAGGCAGAGAATAATAGGAATTGGAGTGCAGAGCTTAGGTAATGTCAGGAAGACTGAGAAAAACTGTTTTGAACATTCCAATAAGGACTCTCAAGTGGCAACAAACAAATAATAATGCTTCTTCATCTAAAAGATCTGAAGGCCAGAGAGATAGATAGAGCTCAATGGGCTGAGCACAAGCTTTGCGTGAGAAAGACCTGGGTTTGATTTCTGGGACTACATGGTCCCCTGAGCATTCCCAGAAGCAACCCATCAGCACCAAGCTAGGAATAGCTGAGCATCGCTGGGTGTGGCCCAAAGACCTACACAAATAGACAAACATGTAAATAAACACCTGACTCTGATAACCTTCAGCCCTTTTCTGGCCTAATTGCAATGTCTTATTGCAAAGTCTGCCACATTCCTCCCCACCCCCACTCCACCCCTGTCTTCACCCTACACCACTTTGAAATTAGAGTGGTGAAGGAGAGTGAGATACAGTCTTAAAGACAGAATCGAAATTTCATTTTCTTATAAACTGATTATCATCACAAAAATTACCCTCTGCAGCATTAAGAAGGAAATGCTTCATATTCTAGCATCCATTCTTACCGTAAAACCCAAGTCATATCATATGGTTTTGGGGTTGCACAATGGTTGAATCAACACTGTTTCACCCTTGCCTCTAAGCTGGACCTAGTCAACCTGCTAAGACCTTAGGTACTATGGTATCTCCACTATTATATACTCATAGCCTTGACTATAGTTCCTGCTTAAACAATATGAATGAATTCAGTTGCCCCTAGGAAGATATTCTAGATGTCCCAGCTGTCAAGTTATGAGACCCACACAAAACACAGTATAGCACAGATTGCTATGAAATAACTGATCTCGATTTTCCCATTGACAATAAGCTCCACCAGGGTAAAAAGCCAGGTCCCATTTGAGAGCTATTATATTTTCAACACCAGAATAATGTTTAGCATGTAAATACAGACTGTGGAGAATACATTCTGACAAGAAGTCAGACAGAAAAACATAATCTGACAAACATTCCTAAAAATTTACTTATACTATGAAAATAATAGGCAATTTTCACTTTAATTAAAAAATATTAGATCCACAAACTGTCTAGTGCTATACAGTATGATTCTGAGATTAGAATAACAGAAGGTGGCAGAGTTTCTACATTACTTATTTTCATCAAAATAATTTTTATTCACCTTTAAAACACAAAAAACTAATATCTTTCATTCAATGACAAACTTAGGGCTGAACACTTTTAGAACACATTAACTAAGAGAATACATCTACTCTAGACTTCTTTTACATTATTAGCTTTGCAAAATGGATGAGTTTGCCTAGTTGGAAAGGTTATTTATTTAGCACTGAATCTTATTTACAGTTGTCCAAAAGACATTTAAATAAAAGAGCAAATCTCCTTACCCATGTCAACAAATCTTCCCCAATCTGATCAATAACAGAGGTTTCATTCCTTTTTCGAACTGCTTTCATTTGCTCATTCAGTCCGACTAGGAAAAAAAGGGGGAAATTAAATATACACGTCTTTGTGTTCTTTGTGTGTGCTCTTGCTACATAAGAATATACATTTTTGGGGCCGGGCGGTGGCGCTGGAGGTAAGGTGCCTGCCTTGCCTGCGCTAGCCTAGGACGGACCGCGGTTCGATCCCCCGGTGTCCCATATGGTCCCCCAAGAAGCCAGGAGCAACTTCTGAGCGCATAGCCAGGAGTAACCCCTGAGCGGCACAGGGTGTGGCCCAAAAACCAAAAAAAAAAAAAAAAAAAAAAAAAAGAATATACATTTTCAAAATAGTAATTTTCAGAGTAGAATGGTTGCTTCTAATCTCTTTACAAAGCAATCTAGTTACAATTCATACATATCTTAATATCTGAAAGCACTCTGAAGAATATAGATGCCAAAACAAAATATTGTGGAAATTAGCACACTATGAATGATACAGGTACATCTACTATACATTTAATCCCAAGACTTCAGGGAGTGACATGCTAGTAAAGCACTTAAAGAGATGAGTCTCACCACTGCTTCTCAAAATGCGTCTGTTCAAAGGTAGTGCAGGCAATCAAGCCTAAAATTGTGAATGCGCATTGGTGAAAACCAAGATCAGTGACAAAAGGAAAAGGAGCATCGGGTGTCAGTGATGGATGAGAGGAGGACTTAAAAAGTTAGGGCCACAGAATAATATGATGGACAAAGAAAGGAACTAAAACTACTCTCTATGAAAGTCCAAAGTGACCACAACCAGGCAGAGCCAGCAAGGAAGAGTTTTACAAACCAACTCCAGGGCTAACAAGCAATGAAACAATCAAATGACCCGATTCCTAGTAAGCTTCCCACCATGAGATTTCCCACTGCTTGTCTACGATCACCAAATATGTATATGTCAGCTAAATATACTTTTAAAGATAGATTTTAAAGTTGATAGGATGTTGAAGGAAATTTCAAGAGTGATCTTGACTACTTAGGTTTTTATATTTTTAGATATTAACTCTATTGTTTTATTTTTATTTTATTTTTGAGATTGCAAGTTTGAAGCAGAACCTTACACCTATAAAGTGAAGGCTATACTACTGGGATACAGCCAGGGCTCTTGACAGTACCTTTAGACTAACTGAAGTACTAAGACTCTGTATACAAAAAGCTGATGTGGAGGTGGGAGCCGGGCTGGAACTCAAAGGTCCAACCACTGATTTATACTAGGCACTCCTATATATTTATACAATTTCAAGAATGCTATGTGAAAACATTTGTAAGATTTTACTGTTATAGTATACGGATATATTCACAATCATTTACTTCTTGGGCATGTAGGAAACAAAGGACTGAGCCAATTTTTCTTACTGTGAAGCTGAAGAATCTCTTCCAAATTCGAAAAGATTTTCCGTAGCTCTGAAGGTGATAGAATTCCTTCTCGGAACACCCGCTGATAGAAAACTTGATCAAGAACCTTTAGTGTTCGAACATGAGCTCTTTCAGTGTAGAACAATTCTGAGCAGAGAAAGGGAGGCAGAGAGAATCACCACACTTGGAATGCGGCCTCTCAGGAGACCAAGCACAGGTTATCACTGTGGTCGAGCTATAGGTACATTAGCTATTGAGCTTAAGGGGGTGCAGTATCTCTGGGGTCACTTCCTTGAGTCTATGAACACCACCTACACACGGGCTCTCAGAGTTTAACTAACACTGGCAAGTGATAAATAGAATTCAAAATATTCTGTGTGTCAAAGTTAAAACAGTGTACCCCAAAATGGAACTATCTTTTCACAGTAATCCCTATCAACTACAATTAGAAAATATTAAGTGCAAATCATACAGAGCCTTTAAATGGATCCTCTTTCAGAAATAACAGTTTTGGTCATCTAATATACCAATAAAGCCACATAAGACTTTTACTGTCCCAAAGTCTCAGACGGAAAAAAAAGATATTATCCAAATCAGCTACTAAATATGGCAAAGGGCATAAAGTATCCACGTCACTCTAGCACATAAACGCTAGGGTACAATATGAACAACGGAAGATACAGCACTAGGAAAAAAGACAGCATGGGTTCTAGTTTTCTCCTTAGTATTTGTCAATTTTATCATCTTCATGCATTCAGCCACTTCCCTCAGCCTTAACTTGGCCTAAAAGCAAAACGTTGGGGCAAATATTGTTTCAGGAACTTTTTGAGCTTAACACTATAAATTTTCAATACCTGGAAGAGGAAGTACTTTTCCTTTTTGTACTATCAATAAGTGTCACAGAACATTTGTACTTTTAAGAAGCTCAAGAATTCTTTCTCTAGCGTCATTTCTTCTTTGTTTAAAAACAGAAGGTTAGCAGCAGCTTTGAAGCCAACTCCAAGATTCAGGAGTAGAACTCTAATAAAACGAAGCATATGACCCCCTCCAATAACAAGCACCGATGAAACGCACCATTAATCACTTCCTGTCTTTTGATCTCTGAAGGCTTCAGGCTCAGCAACACTTCTCGGCTAACAAGCTGCTGCCAGTTGGGAGGATCTGTCTCTAAGTCATTTTCAAACTGTTCATCCTCACTTTGACTTTCTCCAAAAGCCAAGCTATCAAACCTAATGAAGAAAACAATAACAATCACAAAAACACAACAAATTCACATTTGAGGACAACAGATGAACAGAGGGCAACAGTACAAGTCTATCTATTTAGGACACAGGCCAGACTTCTGAAGTATGCCAGCAAAGGGCCTCAATTAGCATCTTTTCCTCTAAAGGGCTGGCATGAATTATAGTCACCTCCACATATGATGAATAATTTGTGTGTATTAAGAACTTTCGGGGCCGGGTAGGTGGCGCTGGAGGTAAGGTGTCTGCCTTGCAAGCGCTAGCCAAGGAAGGACCGCGGTTCGATCCCCCGGTGTCCCATATGGTTCCCCCCAAGCCAGGGGCGATTTCTGAGCACATAGCCAGGAGTAACCCCTGAGCGTCAAACGGGTGTGGCCCAAAAACCAAAAAAAAAAAAAAAAAAAAAAAAAAAAAGAACTTTCTTTTATATGGACAGATTTGAGTACAGGGTTTCTTTCCCTTCAATAAATTGGATCTCCAGAGGGGAATGACATACTGTACATACTCAGGTATAGGCCGAGTTTCTTCTGGCACAAAATTCGTGCTGAAAAACCCAAACTCAACTTATACTCGGGTCATACAGGTTATTTGATTCGGTGTGCATGCACCAAATCAAATGCATGTAGTCTCCAGTCATCTTTTGCTGTCTGCTGAAGGGTGCAGTGCTTCAGCTCAGTCCACAAGTCGCAACTGAGTTGAAGAGGTAGGCGGCTAAACTGAACTGTTTGCCACTGAACTATTTAACCCACAATATTCTGCACTTCGTATGAGACCGACTGCAGTGAAGATAATATCTGCAAACTCAGTGATGATGACAACCTCACATCAGATATAGCTGAAGCTGTTTGAACATAGAGATGATGAAGAGAAGGAATCTGGTTTTGAAGGATTTTAACCTTCGTGACTTAGCTTGATTACCTGTTAAGCTATGGTTTTCTAAATTTTAATTAAAAAAAAATTATTTTTGGTTTTTGGGTCACACCCAGCAGCGCTCAGGGGGTACTCCTGGCTCTGTGCTCAGAAATAGCTCCTGGCAAGCTCAGGGGACCATATGGGATGCCAGGATTCAAACCATTGTCCTTCTGCATACAAGGCAAACACCCTACCTCCATGTTATCTCCCCGGCCCTGAATTTTGTTTGTTTGTTTGTTTTTTGGGTCACATCAGGGGTTACTCCTGGCTCTATGCTCAGAAATTGCTTCTGGCAGGCTAGGGGGACCATATGGGATGCCGGGATTCGAACCACCATCCTTCTGCATACAAGGCAAATGCTTTACTCTCTCCAGCCCCATCCGACCCTGAATTTTAATTTTTAAAGTTACTGTTACTGATTTATAGTTTTTCTTTAGCAATAAATATTGTAAAACATTTGACCTACTGATTCCTCAATTATTATATTTGGTTTGGGTATATATTTTTATTTTTGAAATTTACTAGTGGCTACTGCATATACGCAAGTATATACTTACACTCGAGTCACTAAGTTTTCTCAGTTTTTAGGGTAAAATTGGAGGGGGTCGGCTTATACTCGAGTATATAAAGTGTATTCCCTAGAATGTGCTTGAAGATATTTATTTCAGGATAACTTACTCACTTTTTTTTTGGGGGGGGGGGTCTACACCTGGCAGCGCTCAGGGGTTACTCCTGGCTCTGTGCTCAGAAATCTTCCTGCAGGCTCAGGGGACCATATGGGATGCTGGGAATCCAACCTGGGTTCATCCCAGGTTGGCTCTCGGAAGGCAAATTCCCTACTGCCGCACTATCACTCCAGCCCCAGGATAACTTACTTTCGAAAGGGTTTTGGTGTTCCATGTTCAGCCACTCTAAAACAACGAAGAATATAGTCAGTATGAAAACAAAGTAAGTGATCTACATAAAGGTCATGCCAAAATGGGCTAAACTACAATGGATGATAAATAACTTTTCTGGGTATTATGATTTAAATATCGAATAACTTCCGATTTTTGTTTTACTTCATTTCAGTGCCTACCTAATACTTATCAGTAATAAGTACTACTAGTTCCTCTGGCTGAGTGACCCCAGTAAAGCCACAGTTGGGGGTAAAGTTCTACAAAGTATCAGAATACTAAACAATGAAAACTTTCTGCCAGGTCCACCCTCAGACTGACCCTGATACCTTTCTACTTCACACTCCTCCTCCTGCACCTGGTCCAGTGGAGGCGGTGGGAATTCAAAGATGGTATTGGGAGTACGCGGAGCGCAGTCAGAGGCATCTCCCGATGCGGGTACTTCTCCAGACTGCTTTACTCCTACAATGACAGGAGTCAAACATCAGAATAGCACTGACCAGATTAGACCAGATTAACTTCCACCTAAGCCAGTTATATTTTTATTTAAACCACTGTAAGTTAGCTAGAACCATATACAAAGAGCGCATAAACAGGAAAATCATTTTTAAGCAACTTTAAATCAAAATAATTATAGGACATGACAACAACTCAAGAGAGCATATAAGAAGAAGCATTCTCTTTGGTATAAATACTAAAATGTCAAAACTAAACTAAGAAGTATTCAGCCTTGACTAACTGATACACTGCTCTATGTCTCAAGATGACTGCATTGTAAGAGTGGTGCTTAGTTGAGTGAAACTATAGCATTAGCTCACCCGTCTCATTCTCTTTCCCTCCTTCCTGGGAAAGAACAGTGCCAGGAGCCAGAGTTGACATGGGATTGCCCGGCGAATACCCCAAGTCTACTCCGTCGCTGGCTATTGCGCTCTGGCGCAACTTAGCAGAGTCCTGGGGTTCGGGACTCACTGATGAAGGTGTGGGTAAGTGCTTCGGGTGGCGCTGCTTCTGTTGGATCTCCATGGCCCTGCCAACTGAACGGGAAACAAAAGTTAGTGACCTGTGTAGTGAGATAGTGGGAAAAAATATGGTGGAAAGGATATAGAAAAATGCCTGTTATATACATAGAAAAAGAAAAGATGATTATTACACTGAGTAATAACAGAGGTAAGAAGGAAAGAAGGCTAGGGAAGATAAGAAGAGGAAAGGCTGATAGGGGAAGAGAAAGAAATAGATGGTGGAGGAGTAATAGAGGAGGAAGGGAGAGAAATGTAGATGATGGGGGAAGAAGAAGGGTCATGAGAAAAGGAGAGGAGAGCTCACAGACAGAGGTGGGTCCATATAGAGCTGTATTCACTTTACAGTGTGAAGATGTGGGGCCAAAGCTGTAGTACAGCAGGGAAGACGCTTGTCTTGCATGTGGTTGACCTGGGTGCAACCTCAGCACCCGATAAGGTCCCCTGAACAATTTTGGCTATGGATTCACACCTGCTGAGTGCCCGACAGGAAGCAGGAATGAAGTGCCAACCTACTTGCACTGTTGTCATGGCGGCTTGGTCTCCTTGGGGGTCCTAGGATGCTGGGAAATCCTCTTCGCTTTCCTTTTTCTTCGCCTTCCCTATCTTTCTTCATACTTTGCTAGAGTCAGGTATAATTAAATAGGAAGGAAATTGGTCAGGAGATAGATCTCAAACCTAGAACCCCACACCTAATGGTGACCTGGAAGTAAAGGGCTGAACTGGAGTTGGCACACAGGACTATGTCTGCAACAAACTCAAGATACCTTCCTACATCCTTTCAAGCTGATGCTTTAAAATGGTCAGTTTCAGAATATGGCAGTTTTGATAAAACATACACTGACTGGGAGCTTATGTTCAGTAATTCTTTGAGACATTAAACAAATATTCCCTAAGTTCATAATACGAGATGGTAGGATCTTATTGCTGGGAATATAATGAAGGCAGTCCCTGCAATCGCTAACAAATACCATCAAACAAAATTACACCAAACATAATTACAAATGGTGATAGGAAGCATATTCCTGGAAATCATTTTTGGAGGAGTAGAGTGGTAACTGAATGCAGAGCCATATACCTGCATAAATCCTCTACCACTGAGCTACATGCCCAGCCCCAGCGGGTATAAAAAATGAAAGTACAGAGCTGTCCTGTCCCAGCCAGGAATGGCACTTGGGTAACTGTGCTTTTCACTTCCAATTGTGTAAGAATGAGTCAGCTAGATCTGAATTCCTCCCCACACTGTGTGTTTCTTAAGAACACGGTCTGTATTCATCTGATTTCTATCTCAACGTCTAGCACTGGTTTTCTGAAAAAGTAAATAGCAAGAAGGAGAGACTGCGAGAACTGTAGAGAGGCCGGAGAGCTGCTCGCCACCATTACTGCGGCCTTACCTTGATCTTGGGAAGGAATCCAATCCGACCCCGCTTGTGCTCCAAATTTCGGGGTTCTTTCACTTTTACTCCCAAATGCTTCATGTACATGAGAATAACATACTGCATTGTTGAACTGAAGGAAAGAAGATGAGTAATAAAGTGTTACCTGATAATAAAGGAGGTAGGTAAAGGTAAAAACTCTAATACTTCCCAAGTACAGTAGGGGAGTCTGAGACATGCCACAGGTAAGGAGACACACAGTCACTGAAGAGACACAAGGATCTAAGTCAAATAAAATACTGACCAGCAGAGGGAGACAGGCCCCACATTTAAGTTAAAAGACACGAGTGTGGTTTAGGATGGACAGTAGAAGAATATTGACAGCAGAAATTCTAGGGAAAAGTCATATTACCTCTTATCCTCCTCTACAGCCTGTGAGGTCATCCTACAATTAAAAACACAAATTAAGGACAATATAATCAGATGAAGGATGGTGTACTTCTATGACTTAAACTCTACCAAGTAAGAATTTTGTAACAACGAAACAAAGTAATTATATAAAATAAGAAAAAAAAAGCAATATATTCAAGTTTAATTACTACTAAACCCAAATACCTGAAATTATAGAAAACACCAAAATACTTTGAACCTGTCACATAGGATAGTAAAACATCTAAAAGTCAAATCTCCCAACAACTATTTTTCAGACTCATCAATTATAAATGTCTGATCAAGGTCACTGTATTCCCCCTCCCCCAACTATCTCTTTCTTACTTTTCCTTTCCCTCCTTCTCTTTATATTCCCCCAGACCTTTCACCAGCTTTCTTGCTCCTTTCCCCCGCTTTTCCTCTTTTAAACACTGCATTAAAAAACAGAACTAGTACAGAAAATTTTAAGTGTCTGATAGTGAAAAGTATCTTTAAAGCCTACTAGGATTTCAAATCAGTGAAGCATTTTCAACCTGGTTTTGATCTATGAGAAATCTTATGTTCACCAATAAGATTCTAATCAGTAACCAGAAAAGCAAACACAACCTTATCTAAAATATGAGAAAAACAGAAAAATGCCTGTTTCTAAAGTAACGTGAAAAGACAAACAGCTCCACACACCCAGTCAAATAGCCCTTTGGAATTTGTTCAGTGTCCTAAAGACATAATCTCATAATGCACTTCTTTCTTTTTTTCCTATGTGTATTATGTAGACCATGCCAAGTGGCACTCAGGGGTTATTTCTGGCAGGCTTGGGGGATGCCTAGGATTGAACTCGAGTCAACCTGTGCAAACGCCTAACCCACTGTGCTATCGCTCTGACCTCTTCTGAGGCATTTCTACACAATATTCTATTACTTACAACACTTCTTCGATTTTGGCAACAATTTGCTCTGCACATGCCCGCTCCTTCTCCAAAGTCCCTCGGTCCTTATCTCGTTCTGCATCAAGTTTAGTCAGTTCGCTTTCAGCCAAGGTCAGCCCCATACTACGTTTCTGCCTAAAGGGAATAGGAGAAATTTCCTGAGGTAATTAGAGGGGGAAAAAAAACCCCCACTTTCCTCTGGTAAGCATCCATCAGTTTTCATAACTATGAGTTTCTAACAACAGGCAAATGTCACAGTTTTCTGTTAGGGGACCCATGTCACCTAGGACACTGGAGGGGGAAACCTAAAAATAAAATAAAAATAAAGATAATCTTTCCATGAAACGTGGATTCCAAAGGAATACTTAGCACAGACATAGCCCTGAGTTCAATTCTAAGGGTCTATAGAATTAGGACTGTGGACTGAGAATCACTCCAATTCTTTATTATCTTCATTATGTTTATGCAGATCTTCATTATGTTTGACTAACAGTGATGCAGAGGCAGGAATTTCATGTATTTAGCAATCTGCGATCTAAAAAGGAATTTATTCAGAGCCCACATCTTCTACTCAGCTCACCGAAAATCTTCTAAATGTCGCTGAACTTCCGGGTGGACTCTCTCCTGCATCGTGTGGATATAGTGGCGATGGAGATCCTCAGGAATCAGTTCCGGTCTTCTCTTTTCTAACAGAAAAATCAAGAAATGACTCGTTCTACAGGTATACTCTAAGCATTACAACCAACAACCTAGCAAAGCTATTTGGCATTAAAGTAAGACAAAAGAAAAGGTCCTCAATACATTTCATTTGAGAATTCAAATTTCATTTTTTTAAGATAAAGAAACACATTTATACTGAAAAACAATGAGCACAGGTAGCTTTTCATTTACTTTTAAATAAACTATTTCTATTTTGATTCAAACGATCTATATTATTCACCATGTAACAAATAAAACCTTTAGAGATAAGCCAAGCTATGTATCAACAAATGATATGATCATCCAGGATTGTAATGTTCCATCCACACTTACCAAGATCTACTGATATTTCATCAGGAACAGAAACTTTCAGGTGCTAAAACAAAAATACACACAAAAAGTGAAAAAGCACTATAAACTTCCGAATAAAAAAATCCACAGAAAGATTCTTGAATTAAGAGATACAACTTGGGGGCTGGATTGATAGGATAGATAGGTTGCCTTGCACGCAACCAGCACAGACAGGATGGACAGCGGTTCGAATCCCAGCATCTCATCTGGTCCCCGGAGCCTGCCAGGGGAGATTTCTGAGCAAGAGCCAGGAGTAAACCCTGAGCGCCACCGAAGGGTGTGACCCAAAAATAAAACTCTCTGGACTTCATAATTCTGGAACCTTCTATTGTATAAACTTGAAAACCCCTTTTTCTGGAACCATGCTATACAGGAAACTGCCTCACAATTTCACTAGATGACTAGTGTGTATGTGTTTTTTACAGGGGACTCTTCCAGGACTACTCAACAGGACAGTGCTAGTCTGACAGTTCAGGGGTAGGATACAACAGTGCTGGTGCCATCAAGGTCACCCTACCAGTACTCAGAGACAACCAGGTATATACCTGGTGGGACAGGGCAGGGAAGGGGAACAAGAGTGTCAAGTATTGAAACTGGAGTCTGATACATAAAAGCACACACTTCTGACCTCTGAGTGAGCTCTCCAGCCCCTTGTTTGGAATTTCTATGCTCTCCTATCATGAAATCTGAGGACCTGCTGCATATGAATATGTAGAATTTGTGTTTTTAGTTTGTTCCCTTGCCTATTTATCACCATCAATAAACCCAAGTATACCTATATTCAAATATAAATACATGTAAAACTGCTGAAACTTTCTATAAAAAGTCATATACTTACAACTAATTTAGCAATGATAAAGAATTAAGATAAGAATAACAGATCTAATACAGTTGCCAAAACATACAATAAAATTCAAAATCATGGGAGGGAAGACTGAAAGTAGGTGGTCAATAATTCTTGGTGCTAAATAAAGAATATAAAATTAACTTGGCAGGGGTCAAAGCAAAAGCACAATAGGTAGGGCACTTGCCTTCAATGTGGCCAGCCCAGGTTCAATCCCTGACATCCTATGTTGCCCCCAAGTCTGCTAGGAATAATTTCTGAGTTCAGGGTAAAGATCAACCTCTGACCAAAGGCATATATGGCTCCAAAACAAACAAACAACAAAAAATTAATTTGACAACTTACTGCAGACCGATCCAGGAAGAACTGATGAAACTCGAGGAAGACACGACGAGTCTCCTTGGAATTGGTCTGTTTATACAAGTCAGAATAGAGATAACAGAGCTGCAGAAGAAAACAAAACAGTGGAAAGAAGATAAGACATGATGAAGGTTAGTTGCTTACTGAGTTGCTAGTTGCTCACTGATGTCTGGAACAGGGAGATACCATAAACAGTGGAAATACAGCCAGATAACTGGACCTTTGGAAATAGCATCATTTTAGGTACCCTTCCTCTCAACCCTCATATGTTTAGAAAACAGGAAGATATCCACTCATTTTACAAAGTGGAAGTTGCAGGAATCAACAGAAGAACTCTAAACTGACTAATAAATTGAATAATAAAATTGGAGGCCAGAGTGATGGCGCAGCAGTAGGGTGTTTGCCTTGCACACGGCTGACCCAAGACAGCCCGCGGTTCGATCCCCCAACGTCCCATATGGTCCCCCAAGCCAGGAGCGATTTCTGAGCGCATAGCCAGGAGTAACACCTGAGCGTCAGCTGGGGTGGCCCAAAAATCAAAAATAAAATAAAATTGAATAAATAATGCATACCAATGTTGCAGGGTCAAATTGTGAAACTACATGGTGTAAAAAAACAGCCAAGTGAGCAGGACGAGATTTCAGCAGTTCAATACTCTGGAAACAGCTGCACTGCCCATTGATCTAGAAAAGAGAAAGGAACTAGACATCAATATACAAAACCAAAATGGAATGTACGTTTTACTGAATATAATCATCCAAATGACACTTTTACTTATCCAAAATAACAATTCAAGATTTAAAATTTTCACAAGAATTTATAAGCGACATCAGTTATGTTGCTTTCTCTAAAAATTAACTCCCTGAGGTGAGCAATGGAAAGAAAAAGCATCTTGAGAAAATGCATGTTTGCAAGATAATCATCAAGGAAGTCAGATATCTACAAATAACAATCTCATTAAATATTAAAATATAAGGAAGGATTATTGTTTAATAATTGTTTTTTCTTCTGTTTTGGGATAATCACAAAATGATGATAGGAAATGAAACTATAATTTTTTTTTTTTTTTTTTTTTTTGGTTTTTGGGCCACACCCGGTAACGCTCAGGGGTTACTCCTGGCTATGCGCTCAGAAGTCGCTCCTGGCTTGGGGGACCATATGGGACGCCGGGGGATCGAACCGCGGTCCGTCTCCTAGGCTAGCGCAGGTAAGGCAGGCACCTTACCTCCAGCGCCACCGCCCGGCCCCGAAACTATAATTTTTAAGACAGCTCCAGAAATGCTTATATTGTCCCAAATATACAAAACACAGATAATGGTAATAAATTAAATTTATGGCAACCAAGACAACAATTTCCATAGAAGTTTTCACATCATGCAAAAAATGTAATTATCTCCCCAAAATAGTATTATATACACAGAATCTCAGAAGATACAAGAGAAAAAAGCTAACAAGAGGAAAAAGCTAATATCTTGTTAGCTTATTTTGTGGTCAGTATTACACAACAAATCAAACCAGGGGGCCGGAGCGATAGAAGAGTGGGTAGGTAGGGCGCAAACCAGGCCAAGACATTTGAAAAAAAGAAAGCAAGAGAACAACAGTCCGTAAGAGTTGAGGAGAAAAATAACCACCTGAATCTGGCAGAACGTGAAAAGCAAAATACATTATGAACAACTGGCATTTACTTAAAAAATGCAAAGCTGGTTCAATATGTTAATATATCACCAGTATAATTTGTAAGCGACTAAATTAGAAAAATCATATGATTATGGTTTCAGCCATTCAATAAAAATCTCTCTCAGTTAACTTGGAAAGAAGAGATGGAAAACTTCATTATGCTAATAAAAAGTGTATAAAAAACACCTTTAGCTAATTTCCTATTTAATAACACAAGACTAAATGTTTCTCTCAGTTATTAGGAATAAGGCAGGGAAGGTCAACACTACAATTCAAATTCATACTAGAAACTTAAGCAGTGTTAAGAACAAGAGAAAGAAAGTAAAAAGAGGCCAGAGCAATAGTACAGTGGGGAAAGCACTTGCCTTGCACATGGCCAACCCAGTTTCAATCCCTGGCGTCCCATACGGTCCCCAAGCCTGCCAGTAATTCTTGAGTGCAGAGCCAGAAGTAACCCAAGCATTACCAGGCATGACCCCAAAACATACAAGCTCATAAAGCATATAAAAGACTGGAGAGAAGGAAATAAAAAATTTCTATTCATAGGCAATATGGCTGCCTAAGGAACCAATCCTAAGGAGTTATTTTAACAAGTTTAGAGAGCACTAGCCAGAATATATGTGTGGCATGTGAGTCTGGATTAAATGAGTGATGCTGGATGTGGCCCAAAAACCAAAATAAATAAATAAATAAATAAATAAATAAATAAATAAATAAATAAATAAATAAATAGACAACAGGAATTTTAAAAATAAAAAAACACCATTAATACCTTATTTTCCAAAATAAAATATTTAAGTAAACATCAATGGCTTATCTGCTTTAAAAGCAAAATCAGGGGCTAGAGAGATAGCACAGTGGGTAATGAGTTTTTCTTGTATATGGCCAACCCAGGTTCAATCCGACATCCCATATGATCCCCTAAGCTCATCAGGAGTGATCCCTGAATACAGAGCCAGAACTAAGCCCTGGGCACTAACAGGTATGGCCCAAAACTATTTTTAAAATTTTTTCTATTGGTCAAAGCAAAGACAAGCTAGTAACCAACACTATATGATAATTCTTAGTTATCTTAGTTCTTCCAAATTTTACTTCCAGAAAGTGGTGGTTTGTTTTGTTTTGGCACAAATCAAGCATCTCAGAAAATGAACAACTCTGTTCTTGGAAGAAATGTCATCACCTGTTCATGTTCAGTACCAAAATCATCATCCTCGGCTCCAATGATGTGTGGTGTTACACGGGTTGAGGGACTCCCAATAAGAGCATCCTGGGAAAAGAAACAAAGAAATTATCTTGGGGTCAAAGCCAAACAATCCCAAGACGAGCCACACTCCACCAGCAGGATTGCTTCTTGGTTCTCTACTTTTAAGTGCTTTATTTTTACAGAGGTAGATCTCAACTATTGAAGGCCAGAACCCTCTTAGCAGAGAAATCATCCCAACCCTGAGCAATAATTGGCAGGGCAGGAACCCATTTCCTCTGGAAAACAATCAACAGCTTTATTTACTACACTCTTGGCTTTCTGTGTTCCTTATATAAACACATATGTATTTATAAACTTGATATGTATTCTGACTTCAGAAACAGAATTAGTTTATATAAATACAACTTTTTAAAGATTTGTTTAAAAAAAAAAGAAATAAAGGCAATCAGGAGGAAGGAAAAACAAGCAGAAATACTAAAACAAAGTCAGCAAGGTTAGTGAAGTTAATGAATGATTTCTAGTCATTCAAAACAGGAAACAATCACCAGGCTCTATTTTTTTCTTTTACTGTTGGTCCTCCCTAGTTCAGGGGGCGCAGTGGTTATTCCACTTCTGTTTGAGTATCATTCTAGAGTTGTTTGGTGCATACCAGCAAGGCTGTTATTTCAGACAAGGTAATTCCTCTTCACAAAGGCCTCTCTGCACACTGGCCTCTACCTGGACTCTACCATTGACCAGATGCCAGCAGGAGTTGACCGGTCACTGTTTCCAGACACTGCCAAGTGTCCTGAGGGACGCGATCACTCCTGACTAAAAACCTCGGGCATAATGCAATACAATTTCCAACTAATCACAGAAAAGCTGCTATAGAAACAAAGATAATGTTATCAAATGAATCTGTAAGCTGGCAGATCTTACTGCCAATGCAGTAACAGCTCATCCACTTGTCAACTCAAATGCAATGTTAAATCTTTCATGGATAATACAGTTTAGCATGAATGTGCAATATGAAAACTTTGGAAGATGTGATGACCATAAGTACTAAACTCAAAGATCATACAGAACTAAGAGGAATAAAACCTTAGAGTAAATCAAGCTTTAATCTGACAGCAGTAGAAAAAGTAAGATCTAGAGAGAACAGGATTGTAGCAGTCAGTGACTCAGCTCTAGAAGAATTAAGGCTAAAAGTAGTTTACTCTGAATGTGGATCTACCATGCATAAATCACAGTGAATAACAAAAAGTTATTTTATTTTCTAATTGTGTGGCAATACTATATCTGCACCACCTAAACTTGTTGGGGTCTTTTTCTCAGCAGTCTCCCGCAGGAATCAGAAGCCCCTTGGCTTTTTATTTTTATTTTGAGCCCTTCTTTCTTTTTAACCCCAAGGCTTACAATTTTATTTTGTTTATTATTTATTTATTTTATTTTATTGTTTTTAATTTGGGGGCTAGACCTGGTGGCACTTAGCAGTTACTCCTGACTCTGTGCTCAGAAATCACTCCTGGCAGGCTGGGGACCATATGGGATGCTGGGGATCGAATAGGGTCAGGTCAGCCGCATGAAATGCAAATGCCCTACCCATTATGCTATGGCTCTGGCCCCTTTACAAAATTTTTAAAGCTCAGAAGAAACAATAGAAATTTGCGTAACGTATATAACTTTTTATCCCAAAACTGATTAGTCTTTTATTTTAAGCTCAGGGCTTTCTCCTGGCTCTATATTCAGAAATCGCCCCTGGCAGGCTCAAGGGACCCTATGAGATACCAGGAATCAAACCACCCTCAGTCCTGGGTTGGCTGTGTGCAAGGCAAACACCCTACCACTGTGCTATCTCTCCAGCCCTGAATCTTTTACTTTTCAATAGTTCTTACACATATATTGTTAAATTCTTTAACATTAAAAAAAAATCTGTTATCTCCTAGGCCAAGGGAATTCCCTTTCTAACTTCCCCAATACTTATAATGCCTATGCAAAAAAAAAAAAAAGCCAAATAAACAAAACACCACAAAGCCTTGCTACTCTAGCCCTTCATTTTCTTTTTCCATTTTTCCCTTTTTTTTTTTTTTTTTTTTATTTCTTGTGGTTGGTATTTTTTTTTTTTTTTTTTGGTGATGATTTTTTTGTTGTTGTTGCCGTTGCTGTGTTTTTTGTCATTACTTCTTTTGGTTTGTTTTTATTTTTTCCTTTCCTCTTTTGAATTGATATTTATAGCCTCTAGACGAATTTCTCCCAGCTTTTTTTTTCCTTTCTCTTTTATCCACAGAACTTGAATCATTTTGTTCTTCCTCATAACTTGAGGGGGGGAAAAATGGATAATACCAGGACCAACCAGTCGTATGAACATTGAGTGGAAATAAAAAGTGATCAGACTTAAGTCAACGACACCAGAATCAATACCCAATCTACAATAAGCTAAACACAAAGGAGATCTGTTACACTAGCAGTCCATGGGGCAAAGTGGGGAGTTATGGGATGCATGCTGGAAACAAAGGTGGAGGGAGGATAACACTGGTGGTGGGAATGGCCCTAATTCATTGTTACTATGTACCTTAAATATTACTGTAATGACTTGTAATTCACTTTGATCACAATAAAAATTATTAAGTAAATAAATAAATCAATCAGAGTATATTGAGACTGGAGCAACAGTTCAGAGGGTAGGGCCTTGCATGCAGTCAATCTGGGTTCGATCCCCAACATCCCATATGGTCCCCTGAATCCTCCAGGAGTAACCCCTAAACTTCACTGGGTATGGCCCAAAAAGCAAGCACATAAATAAATGAATAAATAAATAAATAAATCTAAGTATGACTCAGGGGTTTTCAAACCTATTTGGTCATAATCCCCTTTACAATCACACCTGCCTCCAATTAATTTACATTACTTTACTAAGAGAATAAAGAGAAAGTGGCCCCAACTGAAGCCAAAGTTACCACTACCTCCCCATCTCACTGACCAGCCCTAGGGGGCAGTATTGCCCTCCTTGGGACACACTGATATCTGAAAAATAAAATCAGAATGCTAAAATTATCCAATTAAGAACATGCAAGTTCCTGCAATTTCATTTCTGAGTATATATGTCCAAAATAATAATGAACAGACATTTGCCTTTGCATGTTCGAAGCAGCATTACTCACAATAGGTCAGAACAGCTCAGTCTTCATTGATACTTGAATAGAAAGCAACACGGGGCTAACACATACAATGGATTATTCAACCTCAAAAAGGAAGGAAATCCTGGTAAGTGAAAGAAGCCAACACAAAGGACAAACACTGGGATTCTACTGACTGAAGGCTCCTAAAGCAGAGACAGACACAGAAGTGGGGTGACAGCAGCTGGATTCGAGAGGGAAGTCAGTGGGAAGATGAGAAAGTTGGGAGATGGATGTGATGATATTACAGAACAGTGTAAATGACTCAGTGCCGAGAAGCGACACACACACAATTGTTAGAATGGTAAATACGGTATTTTAGGAGAAAGAGAACCCACTATAATACTAACGATGGAGAAGCATTAAAGATTAAAGCTTTGTTCCTCACTCATAAGTTTTTTCTCCAAGAAAAAACAACAATGAAAGAACATATAAATACCAGCTTTATCTGCCACCTATGTATAAGGAAAGCTAAAGAAAACATTGTTCCACACATTGGATACTCACAGCATCCTGAGTTATTTCACTTTTCTCCTGATTTTCCTCTTGATAAATCCGCTCTTTCAGGCCACTCTTGGGACTCTAAAAAAGGGGAAAGGTATTTAGTTCATTTTAACAGATTTGCCCAAAGGGGATAAGTGAAAAATGGTGTGAAAGAATAATGTTCTAAATTTCATATTTGTATTTGAAACTACTCAGAAACTTTCACATAATATCTCGCTGCTAATTTTTCTTAAGTTTGGCAAGTCACTTTCCTGGGCTTTTCTATATTTTATTTCATTTTATTGAAACCATCGTGATCTACAAGGCTTTTTTTATTTTACGATGATAAAAGAATACAGAAGTAATTCAAGTTTACTTCTTTGGGTCTGGGGGCTAAATTTTAAGTCTTGCTAGCTATATTGCATACCCCAAACTGAATATTCATTTTTAGGGACCAGATATAGCACAAGGGTTAGGCCTTGCAGGTGGCTTGAGTCCTGGAACCACACTGTCCCCCCAAGCATGAGGCAACTCAGTATTCCCATCATTGCAGGACCCCCACATTGAACAACAGTCCAGTGGGCTGAGAATCAGCAGGAGGGCTCCAGCCTAAAATCTACCTTTATTTATCCTTCTAACAACAAAATTATGCATCTTGAAGAATGAGGAATAGCCTAAAATGATACAATGAGATTTAAGAGACTTCTGGGGTCAGAGCTATCACACAATGGGTTGGGGTTTGCCTTGCTTGCAGCAAACCTGGGTTTGATCCCCAGCATCCCATATGGTCCCCCAATCCTGTGAGGAGTAATTTCTGAATGCAGAGCCAGGAGTAAACCCTGAGCGCTGCTAGGTATTGCCCAGAAACACAAACACACACACACACACACACACACACACACACACACACACACACAATCTCACACAAAGACAAAGAAAACAGAAGTTTCAAATAGGAAACAATAATTCCATTTCCTTGTATAAATAAAAGGTTCTGGACAAGCTCTGTGAAAGATAAACCTAGGATACTCATGACTCCCAAAGAAACTGTCAGACATTGAGGGGCTGCAGAAGAAACTAGAAGCATTTGTCTCGCCTATGAGGCACCAAATGTAATCCCTGTCCCCACAGGTGCCTGAATACCTGAGGGAGTGGGGGGGAACTCTGTAAAATTAAAAAGAATTAAAAAATTATAGGAGACAAGTTGAAGGGGTTCCCACTAGTCAAAGAAGGAGATCATCTAAGCATTCAAAAAGTATGACTGTTAATATGACTGAAACTAGGGGCCGGAGCAGTGGTGCAAGCAGTAAGGCATCTGCCTTGCATGTGCTAGCCTAGAACAGACCAGTTTGATCCTCCAGCATCCCAGATGGTCTCCCAAGCCAGGAGCGATTTCTGAGTGCATAGCCAGGAGTAATCCCTGAGCGTCACCCGGTGTGGCCAAAAACAAAACAAACAAACAAACAAAAGACTGAAACCAGTGGATGAACTGAAAAATATTCCCCACCCACAGGAAGAAGAACATGCAGAAACCCCCATCTTGGTAGATTTGGAGTTTGTCAGGAAAGCAACCAACTCTTGGGAAAACAGAAGCATAAAGACAAACAAATATTGAGCTAGTATTTCCTATATAAGCTATATTTTAGGGTAATTTTTATAAAATATAAAGGACAAAACCAGAAGATTTTGCAAACACTAATAATAATAGAGGCATTTGATCAACAGAAATAAGTGAAATATTAAAGGAAAACCTAGAAGAAGAGTACATGAGCAAGGAATCACGCCGTCCGAATGCCCTAGGGAGGCCTGAGACTTGACAGTTAATGCCCACAGTTGCTCTGCCCCACGGTTCAAACCCTGACTCTGCCCAGCACTCTGGAGCCAACTCTTTCCAGCAGTTAGGGAAATACAGGGAGAAAGTGTTAAACAGCATCATTAAAATATAATTTGAATATGGGTTGTTTTATTTAAGAACTCTTTAAAATTTAGTCACCATAAAATGACAGTTATTTATTACTGCATCTCAGGCATGCCAGGTTTCAACACGGATCATTTTACCAGTGTTCACTTTTCTCCACTAGTGCCTACTCCTCCCCACTACTGTTTGCCTCCCACCCATCAGCCTGCCTCTACATGAGGCACTTTTTTAAAAAATTAAGATTCTGTAGTGGGGTTTACTGTTACTGATAGGTTGTTTGAATAGACATGACTTGGTTTCCCTAACAACAGCAACAAAGCAAGGAGAAAGGGAGATGTAAATTAAGATACATAAAATGAGTTATCAAAGACTAAACACAGAGGCTATATCCTGATTCCAATAAACCAACTGCAAAATATCACTGTAAAACAATTAGGGTCATCAAACTGCTTATTAGAGAAAATCATTCTTTGCTTTTCTTAGGGTAAGGGTGGTTCTCTGGGCTGGTGGGTCAACCAAGGATGTAGGGACCTCCAGGGCCACCTGAATAGTGCATGAGAGACAAATGGAAATGTTCAGGGGACCTCCAAGGCTATTCCTGGTGATACTCAGGTAACCTCGTGGTTCTGTGGATCAAACCAGAGTCAGGCACATGTCTTGTACACAACCTAAATCAGCCTCAGAGAAATTAATAGATAAGGTTTAATGATGTTATTTTGGCTACATAATTTCAGAGTTCCCTTTGCTTTTAAAAATGCATCTTAAAAAAATACAGGCTGGAACCTATATTAAAGTAATGCAGTGGTTGAAGGGGGTGAAGAACGGGCACAGAGAAGTTTGAAAATGTGCTGAGGGTGGGTTGATGAGGTAATACGAGAGTGTTCACGATGCTAATCTCACTACTTCTGAATGGGGCTGAAAATGCTCTAATTAATTCTTTTTAAGTATAAACCACGGGGCTAGAGAGATAGTACAGTGGGTAGAGTGCTTGCCTTGCACATGACTGACCCGGGTTCGATTCCCAGGACCCCTTATGGTCTCCTTAGTCCTGCCAGGAGTCACCCCTGAGCACCATTAGGTGTGGCTCAAAAAAGAAGTCCCAATAAATAGCACAGATGGAAAGTCAGGGCGGCAGATGCTTTGATTTATAGAGAATTTGTAATTAAGGTGCCTCTTTTGAGCAAAGTGGGTATGTTGAAAAGCCATCTCTAATGTGAGCCAATAGAGGAACTTTTTGATGTTTGTTTCTTTGTATATTTGTTTTATGGATCACACCCAGCAGTGCTCAGAACTGACTCCTGGCTTCATGCTTCAGGACTTATGCTTGGCTCCATGCTAAAGTTGCTCCTGGCTCTGTCTCCAGGAGTCCCTCCTAGCAGGGCTCTGCGGAACAAGCGCAGCAGCATGTAAACCGCAAGCCCTACTGTCTCTCTAGTTCATACATAGGAAACTTTACAGTGATAATGGGTCTTTCACAAACACCATAAGGAGGTTACTTTATGAAAATGAGCAGAAAATTGGGGGGAGAACAAAAGCACTAATTCAAAGGATAAGAACACTGAATGGTTGTTATAATTTTCACGCAGTTTAACTGAAATAAACAAGAAAGCCCACAAGCTGAAAATAGTACATATTTAGCTTCAAAGAGACACCTGTAGGAGTTAGACCTGTTTGTTGTGTGTCTGGTTGAGATCCAAGCCTGTACTCTATCATCTCCCCTAGATTATAATCTCCATCCCTTTATTATTTCTCAGTTTCCTCCTCTATAAAAAAAAAAAAAAAGTGGTAGTGCTTTTTAAAGATTCTTAGGAGACTTAGGAGTACCTGTAGGGCCAGAGAGATAAAACAGAGACAAAGACGCTTGCCTTGCCTTGCCTGCATTTGACCTTACATGCAGGTCTATCCTTGGCACCACATGTGTTTCTCTGGATCCTGTCAGGAATAAACCCTGAACAAAGAGTCAGAAACCCTGAACAACACCAACTGTGGCCTCAAAAATGAAAAATCAGGGGCTGTAGTTATAGCACAGCAGAGAGGGTGTTTTCCTTGTATGTGGCTGACATGAGTTCAATCCCCAGCATCCCATATGGTCTGCAAAGCCTGCCAGGAGTAATTTCTGAGCACAGAGCCAAGAGTAATTCCTAAATGCTACCAGGTGTGGTCCAAAAACAACAACAAACAACCCCCCCCCAAAAAAAAAAAACAGGAGTAAAGCTTCAGGGCAAAAGCTGACAAAATCAGTGTTTAATATCTGATAACAATTAGCCATTCAGTACACATTTGTTAAATTCCCAATAAACCAACCAATCCTTTTCTCTTATAAATCTTCTGCCTCTCTACTCTATTCATTTTCCACAGTGACATGTTCCTGATAATGCCCCTCTTCTGTGTGCCAAGATAAAGATCAAACTCTTGACTCATTCATTTTGTTGTTCCAATACAATACTTTAATATTAGATACCAATTACATGTCAAATAGCCCTATTTCACTGGAATACCTGTTTCTACATTTGCCAATTTCATAAAGTTATAGTTTTTCCACCCCCCCAAGTTATAGTTTTTTAATGTGCATGTATTAATACTTAAATAAACACAGGACAAGATCCAATTTTTTTGTTTTAATCCCTTGTCCTGACTTCCTAGAGTTTGCCAAACTTTGAAAAGTCCAGTCAAATAGTTACATTCTTGGGCAACTGTCTGGTATAGAAGAGACAAATGATCGGAGGAAAGCAGACTGAACACAGAGTCCATAACATGAAGAACCATCAAAAGGAACAATGGTAGAACAACCTGAAGTCCCTAGGATTCCATACTCAAGCCTTGGCTTTTAAAATATTCTCTCCAAGGCATCCAGAAGTGTAACAGACCAGTACAATTGTCACTGTTCTCCCAAAATGTTATTTCTATATGCACTTTCAAGCCTCAGTGCCTTTGTTTATATTTCAAGGGCTAGTACTTTGGAGCTAAAACAAAAGCAGATCATATAATGCCTGGGGAAGTTTGGCAGATTATTCACCTCCCTCCGGCTCATGTTAACTTTTGTAAAGTAATGATAACAACAACTGTTTGGAGAATTAACTAAGATAAGGAGTGCAAAACTATCATTAGGACCTATAGTCTGTATGCCCAATAAAATTTTACATTACAATTGAGGAATTTTTTTAATTTCATCAAATCATTTAGCCTATCCAACACTAAAACTCCTATTACCTTCTTTTAGAAAAAAAAAAAACCTCAAGTTTTATTATAGAAGGACTTAAGTCACTGGACTCACTAGTCTTCAAAAGACATCAAAAGATAATTTAAATGATGCTTAAACCAGGGGTCTTTTTTTTTTTACAAAAATGTTCAATGAGAGAAACTGTACACTATTAATTAGCATGTATGTGCATATACATACATGTAGTATAGTGTCAACAAAGTCACAAAAAGTAGTATCTTCTACAAGAAAAAGCACTCTATCTTCTATGATGGTATTATTTTTAGGAAGAGGAAGGTAAATGTTATTTCTAATCCATTAAATGATTTCATGAACCTACAATTTCACAATCATTTAGACTAGACTACTTTTTCCGTTGCATTCAAAAAAGGATAGAGATAGCACAGCAGTAGGGCGTTTGCATTGCACATGGCCGACATGGGATGCAGAGCCAGGAGTAACCTTATAGCCGCTGGGTGTGGCCCCAAAACCAAACCAAACCAAACAAAATGGATAATCAATAAGGCTATTGTTCCCATTATTGCTTACTACGTAATGTTAAGAGTGACCTCAGTGTCTATGTATTTATATATGACTATGTAAATACACAGTAAGCACAGCTTGTATTTAGTTCTATCATATTCAACTTAAAATATCTTCTTATCCTCCTAACAAATATCCGAGTTCATCTGGCAGTTTCTGGGTTAATCAGGAAAGTGTGACTAAACTTGGGCAATTAACTGCATCTATCCAATAGGAGGAAATCTTTTCCTCTGTGTAATGGCAAAATGCCCCATGATTCAAGACTGAGTCATTCTGACCACAAATGGAATATTAACATGCTCTCAGAGATATCAACAGTTGGCCTCCCCGTTCAGTAAGAAAGCTTGAGCACTAAAAACTTTCGTACCCACAAACAAGAATGACTGCTGGGAAATTCCATCTCCTCAAAAGAAACATTTGGCAATGAAGTCCTAAGGAAAAAGTGAACTCAGGAATTAAAAACCCAGATACGACAGTGGCCAAATTTTTCTGGCCAACAAACTGCTTCTCTTTGAAGACGGCAAAGATGACAAATTACTGGGAAAAAAATTTTAATTCACAAAACTTGAAATCTTAGAAAGAAGACACAGAGAACAGAATAGGATGAAAAATGAAGAACACTCACATCTGCATTATCACTACTGATTCGAGAAGTATCTCCACCACTGTAGTCCGTTCTTCCTAGTCCATCACCAGGCTCTGTTTCCATATCGCTGACTGCTAAAGCGTCACCTACAGGCTTGGGGGGCGTGACTATAGCTCCATCCTGAAAGAGATGAGATACACTCACATGAACATGCGTTTACAACTTTCAGTATTAACTGCACCAAGAAACAGCCAAACTACAATCTAAATGGAGACTGCTAGAAGCGTGGAGTGTATCAAGTGATCAAGAATGTGTTGGGGCAGGCGAGGTGGCGCTAGAGGTTAAGGTGTCTGCCTTGCAAGCACTAGCCAAGGAAGACAGTGGTTCGATCCCCCAGCGTCCCATATGGTCCCCCCAAGCCAGGGGCATAGCCAGGAGTAAACCCTGAGCATCAAACGGGTGTGGCCCAAAAACAAAAAACAAACAAAAAAGAATATGTTAACATCGTATGACTAAAAGTCACCTATCAACAACTTTTTACTATTAACTATATTATATATGAATTAAATATTATATATTCATATAATATATATCAATTAAATATTAAATACATTAAATATTAATATGTTAACGATATTTTAACTTTTTAACAACAACTTTTTTGTATCTCACGGTAATTTAATTTAAAAAATAAAGAAAGTTTTTAATATGTGTTTATGTATTCCATTAGTAAAAATATTTCACTCAGATGTTTAATCCATATTAATAAAAATCAAGTGAAAAGAATTACTGAATATGTAAAGTATTAAACACTGAAGGCATAAATTACCACTAATTCTGTGATGCTAAAACAGCAAAATTTAAAAGCAGGAAAGTGATTTTTTCCTTTTTAGTGAAGAGAATAAAACTTCAAACTTCCAAATGGAACAAAAAGATACAACAGTTTGTTAACATTTGTATTTCCTGCCCATTAGTAAAAATCATTACAATATAACTTCTTCTAGTCTTTCAATACTTGAGAATTTCAATAAGCTTCCAATTCTGGGACACAATACTGTAACGTAAATTGTTAAAGCTTGACATCAGGAACCACATTTTTACTATTCAGAGTAAGAATGTTGTCTTTGTTCAGTGATAAACAGCAACAACAACAACAACAAAACCTGTCAACATTCCTGATGCACAATATTCAAAATTCCCTAATATAGATAATGGGTCTGAAATAAAAAAGGAGAGCTGGGAAATATACTAAGTAGTTCAAAAACTGAGAAGACCTTCAAGAAAACCTTCTAGAAGCAGTTCAGGTTCTCATTTACTTCACTACATGTGGAATAATTTTGTTTTTGTTTTTGTTTTTGGGCTACACCTCGTGACGCTCAGGGATTACTCCTGGCTATGCGCTCAGAAATCACTCCTCGCTCGGGGGACCATATGGGATGCCAGGGGGGAATCAAACCACAGTCTATCCTAGGCTAGCGTGCAAAAGGCAAAATGCCCTGCCTACCGTTTGTGCCACCGCTCCAGCCCTTGAAATAATTTTTTAACTCTACAGTGAACAGATTATGGGGCTGGGGATATGGTTCAGTAGAAAAAGTGCAGGCCCCTCATGTGTGACACCTGGGTTCAAGCCTTAACAATGAAAGAAAGAAAAACCATGACTCAATAAGTAGTGCATCACAAAGATTTCTTTTCTTTCTATGATTTCATTTGCAGGCCCAATGGAGGAAGAAAGAAGATATCTCATCTGCTTTTACTAATTTTAAGTGGTATACACTATTTGCCTATTTTGCTTTAAAATGAAATATAAAGAATGTCTACTATTCTATATCTAAAGATTACAGTATATAAATCTGGTTTACATATATAAATACTGAGCTGTTATTTTTTTTGTTTTTGTTTTTTTGGAGTCACACCCGGCAGCGCTCAGGGGTTATTTCTTGCTCTATGCTCAGAAATTGCTCCTGGCAGGCTCAGGGGATCATATGAGATGTCGGCATTCGAACCACCGACCTTCTGCATGCAAGGCAAATGCCTTACCTCCATGCTATCTCTCCAGCCCCAGAGCTGTTATTTTTTGTTTGTTTGTTTTTGTTTTTGTTTTTTTTTGTTTTGGGGCCACACCCGGCATTGCTCAGGGTTTACTCCTGGCTGTCTGCTCAGAAAAACTCCTGGCAGGCACCGGGGACCATATGGGACACCGGGATTCGAACCAACCACCTTTGGTCCTGGATCGGCTGCTTGCAAGGCAAACGCCGCTGTGCTATCTCTCCGGGCCCAGAGCTGTTATTTTTAATGCTACTATTAGCTCCACAATGATTACCATGTATCATCCAACTAAAACTGGAATGGTTATTCAATAAACTTTGAATTCATCAGACTGAATTTGGATTTCAGGTCTATCACTTTTGAGCTACCTGCAATATATTCTGTTTCTGTCCATGTTTGTGTAAAATGGAAAACAACCTAAGTGGGTTAGACTAAATGGGAATATGCTTGTATACTTTATACTTCAGCACAAATCTTACATCCTACTTACTTTGCAATTCTCTTACAAACAATAAAATGAATCTCAAAAATGTAAATATATTTATCTAACTACATGTTAGCAGGTTTTCACATCAAAAGCACTCAATATTTAGAAAAAAAAATGAATGGAACAACGAAACACAGAAGCAACCAAAACAAGTCAACATTTCTTTCAGTTAATACTTATTTTTTATAACAATCTACACCGGGCATCCTGTTGGTCTATGACAGAGGAAAAAGGCAATTACAATATTCTCTGCCAAAATCTGGGTAGCACTTTGAACAACAATGCTACCTGAGCAGAGCCTGTGGCTTTGGATAACTGCTCTTGCAGCTGAGGGATGTGTTTCTTGGTCTCTTGGATCTCTTTGAGCAATCTTTGCGCAGGTGTTCGGCTGTAATCTTCCTGCAATAACTGAAAGTTATAAAAGTAGTTTGAGAATCAATAACTTCTACAATGAAATATCTTAATAAATTCCATTCTGAATCAAAGAGCTGCTGGCACCGATTACACTGTGGTGCAATTGTGCCTGTGATAAGTACTGACCCAACTGTGCCAATTTATGTTTGGACTTCCCTGCAGTCCCATTCTAATTTAGTACCTGTAGCCGTTCTTGCTCTTTCTGTAACATTTTTCTTAGAATTTCTACTTTCTGGTTATGAACCACATTATTTTCCTCCTAGAAAAAGATAAAAAATATATATATATATCAAAATTGTGAAATGAAGCTAAAATAAAGTAAAATTGAAGTTTTAGCTTTTCTAAATGTACCTTTTCTCAATCTAAATCTTTATATTTTCTTCAGTCCCAGTGGTTATGAATATAGGCTTTTGTTAGATAATTAAAATATAGGGTAAGAGGAAATTTCAAACTTTTCACTGTAACTTTTACTGAAGTTAAAACTAAGTTTCTAAAGAAAACACTAAATATTGATCTTGGTTGAAGAAATGAATTTTCTTAAGTATAGAATTGTATATTATTACTTTGGATCTTTGCTCTTACTCACATGAGTGGCTCAAATTCCTAGGACTTCCAATTTCACATATATTTTATTTTTCCTGTGGCATTATCACTGGTGGTATTGTGGGGCCACCCTTCATGGTGCTGAGAAGGCCATGTTGTGCAGGTGATGGAAATCAGGGCTACCCCAGCAAATTCTCTACCACCCGAGCCACATTCCTCAGCCCTACTTCAGTGATTAAGACCATTGCCAGTTCATCTCTATTTCACAAAATATTTCATCAAATTAGTCATCTAAAACTCCAGTTACGATCACATTATTCTTTCTCCTGTTTAAATTTTTTGATGGGTTTTTAATAATTACATGTATATTGGCCTGGAGATCCTGTTTGTGTTTTTTTTTTCCCCAGAATAGTTTTCCTGTTCTCAGGTTCATCTGCCACTACATATATCCTAACAGACATGCAACAAACAAGCACCTGGCCATATCCATCTCAACTACACCTGGTACTTTCTGGGCTATTTACCACATTTCTCTATCTGGGTTACTTTCTCCCCACTGCCATCACTTAATGTTATCTGTTTTTCATGACAATAAATAAATATAATATCCCATCAAACCCTGCCTTATCACAAATTGATGAACTTTCTCCCTCCTTTGGATCCAACATTCTGTCTTTGCAATATAACTTCTTGCACATGTGATTCAATCTCAAACAAAACTATACGAAGCACATATTATTTTTAAAAAATAGTATTTTTAGGCCCTGGGTTCACAGCAGCAAATTAGAAACACCTGTCTTCTTTTTTTTTTTTTTTTTTTTTGTTTACACCTGTCTTCTTAAAGTACACAAGCTATGATCCTTGGGGACATGAACACAGAATATCTTTATTATATATTTGTAGGAGCACCATTTTGTACAAGACATATTACTATGTCTCAATAAATCTGTTAATTCAATACTCTGTCACCATTCCAAATTATTCTATATGTTTTAACACTAAGTTATTATTGAGAATCTTCAACTTAAATTTCTCAGCTCAACACATAAAACCCTGGCAGAAGAGTGGTCCTCCTGGACATGGAAGCCTTACCCCCACGAGCACTGGATTAGTGATCCGCTCCATGTTCCCAGAGGCGCCCGGTGAGTGTGGGGACGTCAGGAGGGGAGACATATGTCCAGAGGCTGGTGGATCTACTTCGGACTCAGCGAGAGGAATCTGGGGCGACCCAGGAGGGCGTCCCTGAACAGTAAGAGCTACATAGGAACCAGCTGAAGACAGGGCAGTGGGAGAGAGGGGAGTGAAGGAAAAATAACAGTCAGGCATTCTTGCAGTGCACCCCGGCCTCATCTGCCCAGGAAAAACTACAGCTCAGCATCTGTCTCTAATGAATTGCCCACTTCGCTAAGACAGCAAGGTCATGTTCCATGACTTACCACTACTCAGAGGATCAGCCAGCTAAATGTATAACCCCCAAGAAGATTTTTAATTTAAATAGAGTCAGCTCCAGTCAGCCACTTAGTAATAGACTGAATTAACTTCTTAAGCATAATATTTTTGTTTGTTTTGTTTGCTTATTTTTGGGCCACACCCGGCGTTGTTCAGGGGTTACTCCTGGATATCTGCTCAGAAATAGCTCCTGGCAGGCACGGGGGACCATATGGGACGCCGGGATTCGAACCAACCACCTTAGGTCCTGGATCGGCTGCTTGCAAGGCAAACACCACTGTGCTATCTCTCCGGCTCCAAAGAAGCATATATTTTTAATGGTATTTTAGGATGCTACTAATTAGGCAAGATTAACAAATGTCCTAAAATATAATGATGCCGCATAAAATTAACAAAAATAATTCACAGTAACCTGGAGTGGAAAAACACACAGTAAACAGGAACTCCAGATTTCAAAAATTTGAAGAAATTCATTAAGCATATATTAGCATGAACGCATTGCTCCATCCAAGGGACTAAATCTAGTCTACAGATTATTTTGACAAATCACAATTTATTGAAGCAATCACAACCAGTCATTTGGTGTTTGTTTGCCAAAATAATCTGTCAGCCATGTGCAAGGCAAGCACCTTACTCCCATATGATCTCTACAGCTCATGCCCAGACATTTTACTGAGCATTTATAGCTGTTCTCTAGCTTTAAAGACAGAATCTAGTAGAATGCCATATGGCCCACAAAGTCTAATATATTTTTTGACAGGCCTACTAAAGAAAATTATTAAAGGTGTCAGAAAACTACTGAAACTAAAAATAACCATCACCTACATTTGATTAGCTTCACCACCTCCAAGTGATTTGAATGAGTCACCAGAGTTCCATTCACCTGTAAGAAGATGAAAGTAGAGTTTGCTAGATACTTTATATAGAGATAAACTATAGAAACAATTACATCTAGTACAACCGATAAAAACAGTAAATGAACCGTACTAAAATATGTATGTGTTTGGTTGACATATGTATGTGTGTATATATATATATAGATAGATAGATAGATAGATAGATAGATATAGATATAGATATATTCAACTTGATATTTCTTTTTCCACTAGTCTATAGGGCAGTGTTTCACTTAGAGTCATATGGCCCAACAGTCCCCAGGATAATACAAGGGAACCAATAGATGAAAATCCCATAAAAGGATGGTCACAGCATGAGATGAGGGGGCCAAACAGTAGGATAGGGGGTACCACAGAAAGAAAGAAAGATTGGAAGGGGGCCCTGATCAAAAAAAATTTAAGAAACACTGCTATAGGCTGGCCTAAGGACATTACATTTTACAAGAACAATTGACAAATAAGCCAAGAAACACATTTACAAATGTTTCACAATGAGGAACTCTTGCAAAAAGAAAGGCTTCCAGGCTTTTAATTAAGAATTGTTGATTTGGGGCCGGCGAGGTGGCGCTAGAGGTAAGGTGTCTGCCTTGCAAGCGCTAGCCAAAGATCAGGACAACGGTTCGATCCCCCGGTGTCCCATATGGTCCCCCCAAGCCAGGGGCAATTTCTGAGCGCTTAGCCAGGAATAACCCCTGAGCACCAAACGGGTGTGGCCCGGAAAAAAAAAAAAAAGAATTGTTGATTTGTAAAAATCACAATAAATACTTACAAAAATAAAAACATTAAATTGTGGACATTATAAAAATAATCTAATTTTATTTTATTTTGAGGACTTAATTTTAAAAAATTTTTATTGATTGGTTTTTTTTCTTAGAAAAAAATTAATTTGGGGGCTGAAGCAATAGCACAGTGAAGCCTTGCATACAGCCGAACCAGCATCTATCCCCGGCATCCCATGTGGTGCCCTGAGCTTGTCAGTAATAATTTCTGAGCACAGAGCCAGGAATAACCCCTGAGCACTGCCAGGTAAATACAAATAAAATAATTTAAAAAAATATTAATGTGGAATAAGATTATCTTTATAACAATGAGTTACTCTGCTATCCAAGAACCTATCTGACATTTCACTTGTTAATAAATGAATATGTGACCCTTCAGTAAAGGTAAATGGTCCTTTTTTAGTGTGAAATGAGTTTCCATAATCAACAAATCTGTCACATGTTGCATGGGCCCACCCAGGGACAACAAATGTAGTGAAACATTATAATTAGTAATTATGTACTTCCTGTATGTTAGGAGCTATAATTTGAGGTAGATATCCCCATTTTATAGATGAAAATGTGGGTTAGAGTTCAAATAAGATTAAAAGCAGGGCCCAAGATATAGCTTGGTGGTAGATCAAATGCCTTGTATTTGTCCACCCAGGGATAACAAATGTATCAGAGAGTGAGTGAGAAAGAGAGGGGAAAGATAGTGGGTGGGTGGGGGGGGGAGAGAGAGAGAGAGAGAGAGAGAGAGAGAGAGAGAGAGAGAGAGAGAGAGAGAGAGAAGAGAGAAGAAGAGAGAAAGAAAGAGAGAAAGAAAGAAAGAGAGAAAGAAAGAAAGAAAGAAAGAAAGAAAGAAAGAAGAAAGAAAGAAAGAAAGAAAGAAAGAAAGAAAGAAAGAAAGAAAGAAAGAAAGAAAGAAAGAAAGAAAGAAAGAAAGAAAGAAAGAGAAAGAGAGGAGAATGAGAGGAAAGGGAGAGAGAGAGAGAGAGAGAGAGAGAGAGAGAGAGAGAGAGAGAGAGAGAGAGAGAGAGAGAGAGAGAGACAGCCATCTGGGTCAGCCAAGCCCTTTGGGCCTCCTAGAACCCCTCCTAACCTGAAGACTCTCCCCTGATTTTTTCCTGGGCCCCCTTTCTAACCACCTGGCTTCTCCTTTTATATGCAGTCAGCTGAAAGTTACAGGGGGACAGGTCCCAGTCCACTGAGAGTTACAAGGGGTCATCATCACCCCTTAAAAATATATTGACATTTATACAGTAACAACATGTCTTCAACAGCTTCTCATGTAAATTCTATTGAGCACCTGAAAAGAAAACTCAGTGGTCAGGGTCACATGCTTTGCATGAGCTGGATCTGAGTTTGAACTCTGGTCCCAAGTACTGACAGGAGTAGCCCTAGAGGGCCCTGGAAGGCCCCAGGCTCTGGATTATGTTTCCATAACATAAAAGCAACTGGAATCGTTGGCAGAAAATCACTGGAAGGGACTATAACATATCCTCATTTCTAAATACTCAAAATATAATAAATAAGTACTATTTTAAAATGCAACCAGAAATTCCAGTAGCCTTTTGCTTACCTTGATGATTCGATCACCTGTCTGAACCCCAGCCCGCATGGCTGCTCCATCTGGAAGAGAAAGTCATTACTTAAAATGCAATTCATTTGGGGGCAGGGGAGATAGCATGGAGGTAAAGCGTTTGCCTTGCATGTGGAAGTTCGGTGGTTCGAATCCCGGCATCCCATATGGTACCCTGAGACTTCCAGGAGCGACTTCTGAGCATAGAGCCAGGAGTAACCCCTGAGCGTGGTTGGGTGTGACCCAAAAACAACAACAACAAAAAATGAAATTCATTTGTCTACACTGGTCATCTTAAAAGGTTAAAAACATGCAAGTCAGTATATCACAATGGTTTCAATAAGATAATTTTTTTTAAAAAAAAAAAGTAAAATCAGACTTTAAACAAAATTCAATTCCTGTCATTCATTAGGTATTTAATTTCGAATCATGCCTCCCTGTCTCTCTTTCTTTTGGTAGCAAGGATTAAGTCATGTCTCCAAACAGAAGGCATTTGATCTACCATTGAGCCATATCCCTTGCCCTGCTTTTAATCTTACATTAACTCTAATCCTCATTCTCATCTATAAAATGGGAATACTTAACTCAAATTATAGCTCCTAACATACAGAAAGTATTCAATTGTGCTAATAGCTATTGAAGGTATTACTATTTTCAATTAGGAAAAAGGGCAGATGGTTTTGAGCCTCAGCCATATATATTTAAGTTTTGAGGCCACACCCACCCAGCAGTGCTCAGAATTTAGTCTTGGCTCTGTGCTTAGAAATCACTCCTGCTGGCTGTATATAAGGCAAAAGCCCTACCCACAGTAGGGCCCCAACCTTTCTCTCTGGCCCCAAGCCTTTTCTATCTTTTTGTTGTTGCTGTTGTTGTTTTTGTGGGGGGTCCACACCCATCAGCACTCAGGGGTTATTCCTGGCTCAGAAATCACTCCTGGCAGGCTCGGGGAACCATAATGGGATGCCAGAGATTGAACTGGATCCGTCCCAGGTCATCCACATAAAGGCAAACACCCTACCACTGTGTTATCACTCTGGTCCCGCCTTTTCTATTATTTTTTAGACATTTTTTTTTTACAAAAACATCTCTACTGCCATGAAATTTTGCAAACTTTCTTCAGGGATAATGCAGAAAGTATGATGGCCAAGGAATCTTATTATTTCTCAAACTATGTAAAAACAGCTCTCTATCAATTTGGGGCAAATGAATAACTTATAATTATACAAACAAATCTAGCACAATAGGCCACACAGCCTGCAATCTAGAAATGAGTGAAGCTTCCCAAAAGCTCTTGAGAAAAATGCCTTGCCTTCTTTGACAGACTGCACGAAGACAGGATTGTCCCCACTGACCGTCAGCCCAAATCCGTTGTCATCCTTCTGGATGATCACGCAACGCTGAACGAGGCCTACACAAGAATCACGGGGTGGAGGGAGAAGAAGAGAAAAAGAGAAAACAATGCAACAATTACATATTAGCAGTGGGTCGCATTCAGTAAGCCCAAGAAACACGCAAATCCCCATCCATAAAATCAGAGCACAAACCCCAGACACAAAAGAAACACCAGAATATCTTAGTCCTGGGAGCTGGTTTCTCACTGGGGAGGTGGAATGCAGTTGCTTCCAAACTGAAAACAGCTACAACAAACTGGAAAAGGTGAAGTCTAAAAGAGGGAGAGTTGAAATGAAGGGCCAATCATTTTGATACTATTTCTGACATAAATTTCTCCTCCATGGATGTTTATTGGTGTTGTGATTGGTACTTAATAACCCCCCCCCCACCACCACACACACACAGAAAGCAGACATTTGGCATATGTGGCTAGGAGTAGTCCATGAATTTCTAGAGAAATTCAATCTCACTCCCTCTTCGGAAAATGTACCCAGAGAAAGAGACAGGAAGGAAGTGCTTGCAAAGCGCCCGCAACTCTTCTCTATAAAGGGAGAGAAAAGGGGAACAGTTCAAAGGGAAGAGAGACCCTGCTCAGAGGAAAAATAAACAGAAAGGAGAGATAAAAGATAGAATCTGTGAACACAAACAATTCTTTCACCTGCCTCATATACTTACCTGATTTCAAGAGGCATATGTTTCCCTTCTAGTTAAACAGCAAGTGAAAATTGTCAAGGCCAGGTGAGAGGGGAAAAAGGGCCACAGCCACAGAAACAGGCATGGCCAGGACAGAGTCTGGATGAGTGCCCAGGACTGTTTAGCAAAGATCAGATCTGAAGACCCAGGACTCTGTGTTAGCCAAGACTAGCTGAATCTGAATATTTCATCAAATACCAGTATACAAAACATGTATAACAACACAAGTAGAAAGATAATTAGAAAAATTAAAACTTCAAAATAAACCTTTTTCAATTTAGGGCCGCAATCTTTTAAATAAGTCTGATTTATGAAATAACAGGTATGTTAAAGGGCACACATTAATGACAATATATACATATATATCTTCTTAGTACACATACCTAAATGTGTATACATATCTATACGTTTTTCTTGCTGTTAATGAAATGTCCTATGTGAGTAAGCCTACTGTAAATGAAAAACTGGAATAACTGGATCCCAGTATGGAAAATACAAACCTTGAATTCATAATCCTATACAACTGTCAACTTAAAAACATTTTCTAAAGACAATGATAAGAAAATAAAAAGGCAAGCTACAGACTGGAAGAAGATATTCACAATATAAATATAGGAAATTACTCAAATCCACATTATACAAATCAAAAATGAAATGAAAGCCAACTCTACAACAGTATTGGAGAACAAGTTCTAAAAAGGACAACAAATAAATGAAAAAGATGAAAAGGATGACAGATTTGAATCAAGGAAGTACAAAATAAGTTAAATTGATTGCAGACAATATGCAAAAGTGTTCAATATCTCAGTTAGTAAGAAAACATTAATAAGGGGCCAGAGAGATAGCATGGAGGTAAGGCGTTTGCCTTTCATGCAGGACAGTGGCTTGAATCCCGGCATCCCATATGGTCCCCTGTACCTGCCAGGGCCGATTTCTGAGCCTAGAGCCAGGAATAACCCCTGCGCACTGCCGAGTGTGACCCAAAAACAAAACAAAAAAAAAAAAAGAAAGAAAGAAAAAGAAAAAAAGAAAAGAAAACATAAAACCATGATGGGATACTGCTATACACTAATAGGAGTAGCTAAAAACAAAGGCTGATGTAGTGTCAGCAAGGATGTTCTCACACATTGCTGTAGTAGAGTAAGATGGCACAAATTCTTTGAGAAATAGTTTGGGATTTTCTCACTGAGGTAAGTAATTTGCAATTAATGCTGATTTCACTCCCATGGAAAGGAAAGAAAACTCATGCCCATATGTCCTAGTAGACATCATGGCCACACTGAATATATTCACTTGTCAAAACTCATCAAGCACTTAAATGCTACTTAACACAGGGGCCTCTTAAGTAAATTGTACCTCAAGAAAGCTCAGTTTCAACATTAATATAGGACCAGCGCTAGCAGTGACCCCTGAGTACTGAAGCTGGGGTAGGCACAGCACCAACAGGGGTGCTCCCCACAAAAAAGAAACAAAACACATTAACCCTCCATTCTAGAGACCATTAACACTAACACTAGTTGAAATCACATTTCTACCATTCACAGGACAAGTGTTCTGTGTGCTCTATCTGTTGTTTTTGGAGCCTCCCTAGTAGGCAGCAGGTCCTGATGACTTAGTGTCTGAGAAATCAGGCAGTACTGGGGATTGAACTTGGAGTCTTGTGTATGTATGCCAGGCAGGTAATCCAATCCTCTGAGTTAATTCCTTGACTCCCAAAAATATTGTGAACCCATAAGAACTCACTCTTTTTATTTTACTACTTATTGCTTCCTTCTAATGATTAGGAACACTATAAACAGCAAATGGGTAATAATACATAGGACAGAAGGTAAAGGGCATTCTGTATAAATTCCTAGTATAAAATAGAATCAATCTAAAATTCAGAGAACCTCAAGATACAAAGACATTGTTTTAGGAAGTTGGACAGAGAGTCCAGAGGGCAGAGGGTGTTTGCCATGCATGTGGCTGCCCCAGATTTGATCCCCAGCACCCCCAAGCTCTGCCAGGAGTGAGTCCTAAATGAAGAATTGAATTAAGCCCTGATCATGGATAGCCATGTGTGGCCCTAAAAAGAAAGGACGGAAGGAGAAAGGAAGAAAGGGAGGAGGAAAGAGGGGGAGGAAGGAAGGAAGGAAGGAAGGAAGGAAGGAAGGAAGGAAGGAAGGAAGGAAGGAAGGAAGGAAGGAAGGAAGGAAGGAAGGAAGGAAGGAAGGAAGGAAGGAAGGAAGGAAGGAAGGAAGGAAGGAAGGAAGGAAGGAAGGTAGGTAGGTAGGTAGGTAGGTAGGTAGGTAGGTAGGTAGGTAGGAAGGAAGGGCTTCCCTACTGTGTATCCCCAGCCTAACCTGCCCCGAGACCTTCTTGGGCAGTTTTCTCGGTCTGGTTAGAAAGGGTGCCTGTGAGAAATGAAGATAATTAGGGCAAATTAAGTGCTTTGCTAGGCTTACTTATTTGAATTTAAATTTACATGTATGTGTATGTATGTGTGTGTGTGTGTGTGTGTGTGTGTGTGTGTGTGTGTGTGTGTGTGTGTGTATAGTCTAATTCTTTACCTCAAAACACCTAAGAGTTTATCAATGTCATGAACTATTTGGCCTTGGATTTTCCTACTTAGAAATAATTCCACATGGGACCAGAGCGATAGCACAGCAGTAGGGTGTTTGCCTTGCATGTGGCCAACTGGGATGAACCCAGGTTCAATCCCCTGCATCCCATATGGTCCCCCATCCCTGCAAGGAACAATTTCTGAGAGCAGAGCTAGGAGGAATCCCTGAGCATTATCAGGTGCCCCCCCCCAAAAAAAGAAAGAATTCCACAATCCAGGCTTACAGCTAAAATCAATGAAACATGCTCAGTAGGAGGACCCAAGGATGTGGCTCACATGGTAGCCACATGCCTTGCACATGTGTGCTGGTCATGTCTTGATCCCCTGTACCAGCACTGCTGGCTGAGGCCCTGGTGGTCCATGGCACTGGAAACAAGAAATGTTTTTGTGTTCATGCTTTGAACATTTGTCCACTAGTGGTGCAAATGTTCAGTGTGGGGCTCATGCCTAATTTATGTCTTCACCTAAGTTCTGTTTTGCTTAAAGACAAGCAAATGAGTTTGGGGTAAAGCAGAAAAAGAAGGGACATTTTACAGAGCCAGGCTTCTGTGATGGAAGAGGTGAAACAACAGGAGGCCTAGAGAAGTGAACCCACACTTCCTAGAAGCTCCTTTTGTAGCTCAGGCTGGGTAGGCAGGTGATTGGCCCTACCAGACTCTGACTGCAGTTCTTTATACCCACAATCTTAGGCCCTGGACCAGACCAACAGTACAGTGTGTAGGGCGCTTGCCTTACATACAGGGCCCTTGCCTTTTATATGGCCGACCCTAGGCATCCAATATGGTCTGCTGCAAGTATTGCTGGATGTGGCACAAAAACAAATCAAAACAAAGAGTCTTAGCCCCCCTCCAGGATCTCTATGTGCTCTCATTCTCTCACTAAACTAGATGGTCCACAAGTGCAGGCCCTCTACCTTGTTGATCTTATCACAAACTCGGCACATTCTAGCGCAGAAGAATGCTTTAAATTGCTAATGAATGAATACAAATCATAATTTTAGAGGATCTGGATGAAGGGAAGCTCAGAAAGGAGCTGATCAGATCAAAGGAACAGGGGGGATACCTTAGAGCCAGCAATTTTAGCAAACATACCTAGGGTTCTAACTCACCACTAAGAATTAAGAATTGAATAAATATATTATAAATACATCAGAATACTGCATACCTGTTTTTGCCAACTCAAAATTATTTCACTCTAATAACTCCGTGTTACTTCTGCATCAAAGGACACGAAAAAATATAGGTTAAAGGAGCAAAGGGGAAAGAGCTATGTATACATTTATGCATCTTTCACCCATCACTCCCAACTCTATTCCATTTATCATTACTCTGTTAGCAAAGAACACATGTCCAAATAATAGCTGCACAAAATTTAAAAACAACAACCTTACACAGAGCTGGCTCAGAACCAAGGGAATTCAAACAGTGGCACTGCTCTATCCTCTGAAATCGATGCTAACTGCATATCCTTCAAAATTCAGAAATCCAAGTCTAAGGTACTTAGCTCAATTGTGATTTTTCTCTGCAAATCCAAATGAAATGTGTTTTCCTTTTTCTGGAGAGAAACATTCCACTTATTATAGACCAGAAGTTATGTTAAACACCCTCCAGAAACAATAAAGTCCATGCTTACCACTAAAAGCACCAATACAGACTAAATTTTTATCTTACCTTTGAAATGCCCCATTTTACAAAGAAAAAAGGGCAACATATTGGTTTTAGCAATACTGTATTGATATTGTCTAGAAAGCCAGTTTGTCAGCTTGGTGAGGAAGGAATAAAGAAAGAAGAAAAAGACTAAATCACAGCAGGGAAGACAATAGAAAAAAAAAAAACCCAAACAAGGAAAACATCACCAGAGTCTACTTATGAAACACAGTACTTAATGGACGATAGATGTTTTATGTCAGAAAGGAAAAGAGCAAAAAGCAGGCTCCAAAGAAGCCATTTTAAAAGTTTACTTTTTTTTTTATTTATTTTTTTTTTTTAAGGACCACACCTGGCAGTGCTCAGGGGTTATTCCTGGCTCTGTGCTCAGAAATCACTCCTGGCAGGCTGGGGGTGGGTGGGGTGGAGGGACTCCATATGGGATGCCAGGGATTAAACCTGGGTCCATCCCAGGTTGGCCACATGCAAGGCAAACATCCCACCACTGTGCTATCACTCCGGCTCTATATATTATATTATATATTTTAAAGCCAACAACTTTTACTTCTGTTCCTATCTCAAAGAATAGGGATGAGCACCTATGGGTCAGACCCCAAAAGGCGACTGTCTGCATGTTGCTCTATTTACTCCTGGGGAATGCTGAAACTCCACTTCCCCAGCTGTAGCTGCAGCAGCTACACTAGCTTGATGCCCCCTGAAGGCGCATCCCTGGGCAAACTTGGCACAGTCCGGAGGACAGCAGGAGCAGCACCTTTTCTTGGAAGAGGTGCACTTGTAGTCTTTATGCCTTGTCTTCGAAGAGACACTTGGGTCCATTTGGTAGAGCAGTGAGGATGGAGGCTGGTGGGGCAAAGATGGCAAGGATGCAGTTGGTATCAGAAGGACTTATTCTATGATTTTTGTTTGATTTTGTTTTGGGATGACACCTAGCAATGCTTGGGGTTACTCCTAACTCAGTGCTCCAGAAATGTCTAGTGGCAGTGTTGGGGGACCATATGGAATGCCAGGGATCAAACCCGGGTAAGCCACGTGCAAAAACCACCCTCACTCCCACCCCCGTAAGCTGTGCAATCACTCCAGCCCCCTATTCTATGAATTTTAGACAGATGTTCCACCTGGCAGAGCTGGGGGGCCATGGAGGCTAGACTGAATGTGTGGAGAGGAGTGCAGTATAGGAATGAAACTCAGGGATTACATGTGCAAAACACCTGCTTGATCTAAGTCCTTACAAAGGGAACTTAAAATAAATCTTCCTCAATTGCTTTTTAAAAAAAAAAATAGTAAAATTATAGCCCTGAAAACTATCCAAAATTGAGAAACGATTCTATAGAAGGTCACTAACCATCTGCCCCAATTAAATTTCAACTAAAATGCTTTTAGTTCTTAAGTTACAAACAGAATTTTAGGTATTTCCTGTCCATTTTTGTTAGTTTGGTTTCTGGCAGTGCCAGGAATCAAACTCATGGCCTCATATGTGCAAGGTAAGAAAGCTATCCATGTCAAATCACCCCATTCTTATCTTGTCATTTAAGGATCATGTTTCATCTGGTTCTGATCATAGTTATTTTCATTTCAGGGAAGTACAAAGATTTATATCAAATGTATGGAACTGTCATTCTTTTTCTACATTATCCTTCCTAACAAAAGATTTCTTGTTATAAGCATGTGATTTTGAAAGCCGCATAAAACGGCCAATCCCTTCCCAAAAGAGGTTGTTCTTGTTTTTTTTTTGTTTTGTTTTGTTTTGTTTTGGGGATTTTTTGGGTTTTTGTTTTAGAACCATACTAGGCGGTGCTCAGAGGTTACTCCTGGCACTGTATTCAGAAATCACTCTTGGCAGTTTTGGGGTACTATATGGGATGCCCAGGGATCAAACACGGGTCAGCTGCATGCAAGGCAAACACTCTACCCACTGTGCTATCACTCTGGCCCCAAGAGCTGTATTTTGAAAATAAAAAATTATGAAGTCTTTGTAAAGCTTTGTAAAGAAAGTCAAAAAACCATTCTGGAAATGCTGACCAAGTAAATACTCTTCAGCTTCATGGCACCATCAGTGAAAGAAGGACACAGTTAGTGGGCCAAGGAGGAAGTGAGTGAGCACAGGGTGGTAGCTGCACAGAGGTAGGCCTTCACTGTCTTACCCTCTGCACCAACCTCAGTGCATGCGCTAGTGTGCATTTACTTTCCTCACCTTCCATTTCACTGCATGACCAAACTTCTCTCTGTCTCACCTCTTAAGAATTAGCTACAGGGAAGGGTGTGGAGAAAGGCCATGTGCAACCCCATAAAAAGAGCTCATTTTTAAACTGCTGCCAGACATACATGTTTTATGAGTAAGACCTCAGATAATCCTTTGATTAAGAAGCTTCTTGATTCTGAAAGCAAGAGGCTGCCAAACCAGAGGAGAGCAGTTCCAAGTCTGCTGATTTCATTCTTTTAGACTCTTTACATGCAAGAAGAAATCTCTATTAACTTTCGCTTCACCTTAAAAAAAATTTTTTTTGAAAGAGCAGGAAAAATCCAATCAAGATGAGTGGAGATTTGAGTCCATTGATTCTCTTTTACTGACATAATTCAATCCCAACCTCAACAACCAGTCCTTCAACACTTACTTAGTGGACTGTCTCCAGTGTGTCCAGCTCTGGCACAGACAGTAGCGAGATACATAATAGAAAAACCAACATTCAGACTAGGCTAAGGACGGTGACTCAAGTGGTGAAGACAGCACATGTCCTGCCATGTGTGAGGCCCTGATCTAGCTCTACACAGTTCTGAGTCGTGTTGGGTGTGGCCCCAAGAACAATTAAGAAACAAACAAAAACTGTGTGTGTGTGTGTGTGTGAGAGAGAGAGAGAGAGAGAGAGAGAGAGAGAGACAGAGACAGAGACAGAGAGAGACAGAGAGACAGAGACAGAGACAGAGACAGACAGACACGGAGGGAGGGAAGGAGGGTGGGAGAGGGGGGGAGAAGGACCGAGAGAGACAGAGAGACAGAGAGAGAGGGATGTAGAGAGAGGAACGGAGAGACAGAGAGAGAGAGAGGAAGGGGGAGAGAGAGAGAGAGAGAGAGAGAGAGAGAGAGAGAGAGAGAGAGAGATTCATGTTCAGAAGTCAGGTAACAAGAGGCTAAGAAGAATATGAACTCTGAAGAGAGAGAAGATCCTGAATATAATAAACTACTCCTAGCCAGGCTGAAGAAAACTGAAAAAAAGAAACAACTTGGTGCTGGTAAAAAGCAAATCAAGAGTTTCCCTTTTTCTTTCTAGATATATAGAAGATCTTGAAATTTTTCTAAAGGAGGGACTAGAGCCATAGTATAGGGTAGGACATTTGCCTTGCATGTGGCTTATCGGGGTTTGATCCCAAGGCGTCCATATGATCCCCCAAGCCTGCCAGGAGTAATTCCTAAGCACAGAGCCAGGAATAACCCCTAAATGCCACTATGTGTATCCCAAAAACAAAAGCACAAACAAACAAAAAAGGACAGGAACTTTAAAGACTACATTATGCACTCTACAGTGCAAGTCAATGATTTTCTTCGGTCACAAGCAGAATGTCTGGGAACCCATTCATGCCCCTGGATTTTTATAACGAGCCTCACCTTATGTAATGCTGCTGAGAAAGGGGCTCTTTGAATAAGAAGAACCCCGAAACATGTGATATCTTTCTATTCACACACATGCATGCATCAATAAAGGACAGGTGAGCACACAGTAAGAAAGGAAGTCAATATAAAACAAGTGCCTGGGTGCCTTTTAAAATGAAAAGAAAAGGGTCCCAGTCAGAGAAAGTAGATTGGGGTGCTTGCCTTACTCACAGCTGACCCAGAAGTCAATCCCCAGAACCACATATGGTCCCTCAAGACCTGCCAGGAGTGATCCCTGAGCTCAGAGCCAAAAGTGTGGAGAATTGAGCACTACCAAGTGTAGCTCCAAAACAAAACAAAACATTAAATAAAATGAATAGAAAAAAAAATCACAAAATAGCATGAAAAGTTACAAAGAATTTTAAAACAACTAGGAAACAAATTTGTGTTAAAATATTTGAGTTAAGCATCCAGCTAATAAAGTTCACAAAAACGAAGACAAGGCATACAAACATGTGGTGTGTGGTGCTGAAGATCAAACTCACAGCATTCTCTCTCTCTCTCTCTCTCTCTCTCTCTCTCTCTCTCACACACACACACACACACACACACACACACACACACACACACACACACACACACACACACACACACACACACACACACGGCAAGTGCTCAAGCCCCAAGCGACATCTCGTGTGCCTAAGAAGACAATGTTAAGTCTCAAAATCAGAAGTGGGCTTAGTAAGAAATTCCTCTCTAAGGCAATGTCATTAGTTGTTTCAACTTCCCTCAGTCCCACTCCAATATTTCCTGGAGGCACTGGATTCCCTCGAGTGATCCCTAAAGTGGGCAATACTAGCCCTGGGATGCCACAGAAAGTGGGGGTGGGGGGACAGGGAGGGCAACAAGGGCTTCTATCTAGTATAGTTAGGGAGTACTTCCTCCTGTTTGTTCCTTTAAACAGGGTAGACCAGTGGTCCTCACACTACAGCCTGCGGGCCATATATTGTATTTGTTCCTGTTTTGTTCCTTCACTTCAAAATAAGATATATGCAGTATGCATAGGAATTTGTTCATAATTTTTGTTTTTGCTATAGTCTAGCCCTCCAACAGTCTAAGGGACAGTGAACTGATCCCCTGATTAAAAGTCTGAGGACCACTGGAATGTCAGGAGTGATTTCTTTTCTGAAAAGGGGGTAGTGGGCCAAACCGCTGTCCTAGAAATTCTCATTCGTCCATGCTCACAGCACACAACCCAAAGCAGTCTATTCACACAGGTGATACAATATTTATCATGCCAAAGAGTTAAGTTTAAGTTGGCGAGCTAATTCTGTCCTGACCAACTCATCCCTCTAGTAAGATCTTTTTAATGACTCCTGATGCAGTTCTTTCCAAAAAAGGTATTTAAGGTTTCTCAAGCAACAAACACCCAGGGAAGCCACACTTTACCTCGACATTACCACTTAAAATGCTTCCATTATGACCAAGCCAATGGCAGGTCTAGACTAGTGCTCATATTCCTATCACTGGTAAGAAAAAATATTAAGTCTAATATTTCTACTCAGAGATTCCTAAATTGTTAGTCCTCATCCAAAGTAAACAGCAAGCTTTTGCAAACATACCACAGATCTAGGAAAACAGTGGGTGAAATGAAATACAACATAACAAAGGCTACTGGAAAAGAATGGAGCTTTAAAGACAGTCTTCACATTCCTAAAGAGAATAAAATAGAGGAAGCTCTTTTTATAGAACAGCAAGACAGACTCTTGAGAAATTCGGAAGCTACTTCTTACTTGTGAGGAGTCAAGTATTCTAGAGGGGGTGTGGGGAGAAAAGTATAACTTTGCCATGCTATAAAGCATGATACACATTTCCTGTGGAACTACGTAAAAGAAATGGCCACAAATACCCAATCTAAAAATTATATGTAGTTATCTAAACTGCAGCATTAACTGAAGCATTATTTTAACCAAGCACTGAGGCCTCAAAATACTGAAGTGCAAGGTAATACTATGGGGGGAAATGTCTTCAAGGGGATGCTGGCACTTTAATAAATGTTTTTCTCTCAGGCATGTCAGGATAGGGAGCCAGCCAGGGAGGAAATGCCACTTGACAGGCTTGGACTCTTTAAATAAGACCTGGTTTTCCTTTAAGGCAGATTTGCCCAGATTTGAATCCTCTTTAAATGAAATAATTTGGTCTTTAGGAGATTAGTTTCAATGTCTTTATTTCCAGGTCCTGCTTCTCTATGTACTTTCTTTGAAAAAACCAATTAGATGTCAAAAATGAGTTAAGAAGGCAGACACAACACTGCAAAGAAAAGGGAAAAACACATATGAACTTTACAAACATGAAGACAGACCTCAGTTCAGAAATAGCAATGTTTCAATCTCCTGCTGCAAAGATTACCATTCAGGTTAAACCTGCTCTTTGTAAAGATTATTTGTAAAGGGTACCGTTGAGAAAATCCGTGTCCATGATGAGCTTTGGGAAAATGTATGAAAGGCATAGGTGAATTCCTTAAGCTACAACAATAAAATATTTAGGTATTTATGTTGTTGTGAACAAATCAGACAAGAATGGCAATTCCAGAGACAGTATAGTAAATAGGGTGTTTGCCTTACATGTGGCCAACCAAGTTTGATTCCTGGCATCCCGTATGGTCCCTGAAGTCTACTAGGAGTGATTCCTGAGCACAGACAGTATCAAGAGTAAGTCCTAAGCACCACTGAGTGTGACCCTGCTTCCTTTAAAAAAAAAAGGGGGGGGGGGCGACACGGCATTTCCAGAAGATGAGGACTTAAAGTAAAAATAAATAAATTTAAATGGCATCAAAAAACCCTGGCATTATGTCTAAATCACACCAAAACTATACTAGAGAAAACAATGGAAAGATTGATGAACTTTTTACATGATCAGAACTCTGCAAACAGGATATGGGAAGACAATGTGAAAAATTTCAAGTCCATCCACATTATTTGGAGGAATCTGGCTCAGATTGAAGATAGTCACTTGCCTACCATGAACCATATGAAAGAGAGGACTCATGTGTCTCTCTCTCGCTTCAAAGTTAGTTTCTAGCAACCTTAATCTTCCACATCACAGCCACATAAAGGTCCCAGGCTCCCTCTCCCTGCGGTAGAACATGCCATGCAGAGCAGACACAGGGAGGTTGCAGTTATTAGGTCAACAGGGAAAGAGCATAAAGCAAGCTGGAAAGGTGCAAGGCTGAACAAGCTACATGAGCTTACCATATATCTCGGGTCTACTGTCCTCTGAACTAGACTTTGTCTTCTTGGAGGAGCTATCTGCACAGGAGCAGAAGAAAAGGAGAGAGGGATGGAAAATATGGAGACGAATGTGAGGGAAAAATTCATGGGGCAAAAGGATGAATCATGATCAAGTTAAATCGTGCACACGTGGAGTATGAACATCACAGGTGAGAGCACTTAGTGGTCACAAACAGCACAGATAATGACATATTTCAAAGATTTACTGAAGGATAGAATGCAATCAAATATGTTCAAACAAAACAACACATGAGCAGTCTGAGAAAAAAACTCCTCTAACTACTGTAGAGACAAAAGCACTAATAGTTTAATCTTTTTGTTATGAAGTATTCAGTCACACCTTGAAAGTATGTCACTGGAGATGGGCACTCTCCATCCAACAATTACAGAGGAAGTCAATCTAACAAGACTAAAGGATCTTTCCAAATAGAGGGGAGACATTTGTATGTAACCTGGATAAGTGAAAGCCCCTGAGCCCGGTGACATCCAAGTAGAGGTGTCAGAAATTAAAGAATTACCTCTTAGAGGAGATCCAAAAATTAATTACATATTACATAGCCACCATCAAAACCTCCCCTACCGATCACAGGAATTTTATTTTTATTTAGTACCAAGGTGAATTATTAATATTTACTTGTTCCGGGGCCGGGAAGGTGGCGCTGGAGATAAGGTGTCTGCCTTGTAAGCGCTACCAAGGAACGGACCGCGGTTCGATCCCCCGGTGTCCCATATGGTCCCCCCCAAGCCAGGGGCGATTTCTGAGCACATAGCCAGGAGTAACCCCTGAGCGTCAAATGGGTGTGGCCCAAAAACCAAAAAAAAAAAAAAATATATTTACTTGTTCCTTTTCCCTTTCTAGATCATATTTAAATGTTTCCCCCCCCAAAAAAATGTTTTCCCCCAAAAAAAGCACCATTTATACTAAGTATGAAATAACTAGATGCCAAAAATGCTCCCAAAATTCAGAAATTTCATTTATAAGTTAAATTTTTTTTAAAACAAACACATTACATCTTTCTGTGTCAGAGACCTTAGCATTTCACTGCTTGATCTTTTACATAGGAACATACAACAAATAAAATAGTATATGTTCTTAAGAAAATATATCAGCCTCAAGTGATAAAAGAAAAATTATCAAGCAATTGTTAGGAATTAAATTCTCAGTAGTTTTTAAGGAGAAATCAAAAGCCTGTCCCTTATGAGGACTTGACTCCAGGAAAAAGCAGCACCATTGGGATTGTAACACAGCACCCTGAATTCAGAAAGCCTATGACTATCGAAAAAGTGATCCTACTCACTTTCTTTATCTAAAATGTGACTATCCTTCAGTTTTAAATTTGTATCTGTTTAATTCTTCAATTTGCCACGAACACTACACCTAAACAAATCCTGATTATAAAAATTTGTGGGGCCGGAGAGGTGGCACTAGAGGTAAGGCGTCTGCCTTGCAAGCGCTAGCCTAGCATGGACTGCATTTCGATCCCCCGGCATCCCATATGGTCCCCCATGCCAGGAGCTATTTCTGAGTGCATAGCCAGGAGTAATCCCTGAGTGTCACCTGGTGTGGCCCAAAAAAATTAAAAAAAAAAAAAAACTGTGACTATTACCGTCTTGATCTTACAACATACTATTTTTCATACTTATGGTCAGTCTTTTAACATAATAATTTCTGTTATCAACACTACTTTAAATATAGAAGCTTCCACACTGAGATTTCCGTAACGAAATAGAGCATATAAAATTAGCCAGTGTATGTTTTTCTTGAACACAAGGTTGCATATTATATAGTTAGAAAAGAAGGAGAGTTCTAAACAGATCAACCAGTTCCTTCCTACGTGTAAGGTGACTATGCAGCTTCAACTATATTATTCTTAACTCCACCACTCTCAGCATTCCTAGTAGGAGCAAAGAATAAATACCTGTGGGGTCAAAATCATGGGATGCACTGCGCTCAACTTTCTGCTTCTTATCAGTTGGTGACTCTCGGTTCAAAATACTTCCATGCCTAAATTAAATCAAAACAATCAAATGTTTACTGTAAGAAAATCATTAAAATAAAATAAATTTAATTCCATATGTGCTTTTCAAAGAGAGATCAACAAATCATTTTATAGTCTCCTGACTTATTTTTTCTTCCACTCAGTTTTAAATTTTAGTCTATGCTACATGAAATACAAGTCTAATTATTTAATTGGGAAAAAGTACTTACACATAATAAAAGTTGTGTTATAAAAAAAAAAAAAAAAAAGAACTGCCACCAAACTGATTTCATTCTTATCAACAACTGACACTTGGTTTTTCCGAGATAGAACATTATTTTTCCATTTAATAGAGAAACAGTCCCCACAAGTTATTAAATATAGTTCCCAATCTTCATATACTATGGTCAGGTTTGTAAAAATCACTAAAGGGGAGAGAGGGGGGGAGAGAGAGAGAGAGAGAGAGAGAGAGAGAGAGAGAGAGAGAGAGAGAGAAAGAGACAGAGAGAGAGAGAGAGAGAGAGAGAGAGAGAGAGAGAGAGAGAGAGAGAGAGAGAGAGAGAGGCTAGAGTGCGTGCCTCAGGCTGAAACCCCAGCACCATACAGAATTCATCACAAGGTATGACCCTGGTGGCCCCCAACACTGTTAGAAAACCCCCTCAAAAAAAGAGAGAATCACTGTAATAAATACAAGCAGAGAGAACAGTCAAGAATAAATTCTTTGTCAAGCACCATATGCTATCACCAAGAGCACACCAGTACCAGATGACATAAGACTTTTCTCCAATGTCCCAGGCCAATGATATGGATCAGATAGTAGTCAGATGGTAGGACCATAATGCTAGCAAATACAATATAATTAATCAAAACACCAACATTAATTCTAGTGACCTGGGCAAGGCAGTCAATGAAAACGATAAAAGTACTCTAAGGACTAACATGATATATTATAAATACCATTTAAATGTATTTTTAACTATATTTAAAATCGTACTTATCAAAGAAATGAGATCTCAAAGAATAAATGCTGAGAACAAGGTATTAAATCCTAAGAAATTAATAAGTATTGAGATATGGACTGAGCATTAGCTTATGAATTATTTTGGAATTTTTAGTTTGGTGATCCAACTTGTCAATGTTATTTAACAGTAGTTATATTTACTAACATTAGTTAATTGTGATAAACACATTAAAAACTAGCAATCCCTTTATATTCCCCAAGCAATTCATAACTTAAAACAATTACAGTAGATTTTAAAATTAGGTATTATCAAAAGGAATGCCCATAAGTTTTGAGAAAAATGTTAAAAGTTAATATCATAAACAATGAAAATGCTATCAAAATAATTCTGCCTTCCAGAAAAATTATGCAACACCTGTTTATATTTTAAAACTGCAAAACACTTTGAAAATTTTGATTTATTTAATTCTATGTTTTCAAAAAGCCTAAAAAAGCTGTTGTCATTTCAGAGAAATGCTTCTTTTATTTATTTATTTATTTATTTATTTATTTATTTATTTATTTATTTATTTATTTATTTTGGTTTTTGGGTCACACCTGGCAGCACTCAAAGGTGACTCCTGGCTCTATGCTTAGAAATTGCTCCTGGCAAGCTCAGGGGACCATATGGGATGCCAGGATTCGGACCACCAACCTTCTGCATGAAAGGCAAATGCCATACCTCCATGCTATATCTCCCACCCCCAGAGAAATGCGTCTAATTAAAAATTCACCTAAACATATGAAATACAATCAAAGAAACTTACCTAATAGGTTTTTTGAGGGGAAACCTGAAACAAACAAACAAACAAAAAGAAGTTATTTTACTTGTAAGATTTACTAAATTCCTTCATTTTACTAAAACATAATAAGATATTAAAATCTATGCTACCATTCCCAAAGCAAGAATCAACAAGTAGGTGACATAAAAAAATACTCTTTTTTTTTTTTTTTTTTTTTTGTTTTTGGACCATACCCAGTGACACTAAGGGTTACTTCTGGCTATGTGCTCAGAAATCGCTCCTGGCTCAGGGGACCATCTGGGACACAGTGGGAGGGGTCTGTCCTAGGTCAGCTGCATGCAAGGCAAACACCTTACCACTGTGCCACCACTCCAGCCCCAAGTCCCTATTTTCTTAAATCCTAAACAGAAAGTGCATTTGCCATGTCTTGAGCACGGTCTTTTGTAAAAATCCAAATAATAGGAACAACTAAATTTATTGAGGTTTACTAGATGCTATGTAATACTCTTAACTCTTCACATGTATTATCTTTCAGTTCTTAAAAACTATGAAACGAGACCAAAGAGCTAGTACATAGATAAGACACTTCCCTTTCAAGCCTTTAGCCCAGTAAGATCCCTGGCACCTCATAGAGTCTCCTGAGCATCTCTAAGAGTGAGCACTGAGGAGTATGGCCAAAACCCCAAAAGGCCACCTGTGCCTAGAGACATGAAACTATGAAGATACCTCCATTCTGCATACTTTCTTTTTTAAAAAAAGAGGCAAAGAAACGTTCTATTATTGTACTTAATCTCCCTAGCCATTAAAATTCCTCCCCACACATCATTTCTTCCTACCCTCAAAATAACTGGGCCCACTCTATTGGTGTGCCCACACTTTGATTATTATCACATCCTGGCCTTCAATTATTTATTTTTGGTTTTCTAGAATAAACTACCACTGGATAATAAACATCAGTTATCTTTGGGTTCTGCAAACTAAAAGAACTATAACATTTTTCCCTTGGTTGCCTTTAAAATAATAATACAAGTAGCTGCATGTATTAAAATATGACAGTGCTATGCTATACATAAACAGTGATCTGGGGCCGGGCGGTGGCACTAAAGGTAAGGTGCCTGCCTTGCCTGCACTAGCCTTGGACGAACCACGGTTCGATCCCCTGGTGTCCCATATGGTCCCCCAAGCCAGGAACAACTTCTGAGCACATAGCCAGGAGTAACCCCTGAGTGTTACCCGGTGTGGCCCAAAAACCAAAAAAAAACAGTGATCTAAGACTAAATTTCTTCTTATTCCTCTTTCCATTTGTTCTCTATGGTTAGGATTCTAACTCAGGATCTCATACATGTAAGGCATGCACCACTGAGGCCCTAGCCCCTCATCTAAGAGAATATTTCAACATGTGACATTGATGTAAAGTTTATCCAGTCTAAATAGAACAGAGGTTATTAAGAATACCAGTGTTTTGTTTGTTCTGTTTTTAAGTCAAAAGATTACTAGCAAAGGCAGTAGGAAAGAAGCAGTTCCTGACTTTTTTTGGAGGGAGGGGTTTGGGTCACACCCAGCGGTGCTTGAGGGTTACTCCTGGATTTGCATTAAAAAAGTTACTCTAGGATTGGGGGACCCTATGAAATGCCAGGGATCAAAGCTGGGTCAGCAATGTGCAAATATTCACTGTGCTATCGCTCCAGCCCCAATTCCTATTTTAATTGGCATGGAAGGTTGTTTGATTTCAAAGAACCTCTAACAGAAGACTCCAACAGAACCTGAAGATTTCCCTAAGACATGATTACATGCTGACTCACCACAACACAGGAGTAATAAGAAAGGATGGTTCTGAGATAAAAGGGTAAGGCTCTGAGAATATACTAATTACAAACGAGGGCCAAGTCCTCAGAAATGAGGGATCCCAAGTAGTCCTTCCTCACTTGGGGGATGGGGAATAGGAGTGAGATGTTTTAATTTACAAATGAATATCAAAGCCTGGCAGAAATCCCAACAAATTTCCTACAATTGGTAACCTTTACCACTGGCCTCCCCTATAAAAACTCCCGCTCTAAAACAATGCAGCATGCGTCAGGGCCTGCAACAGCCAGGAAGATTCTGGGAAAGAATCCCGGAAGTGCCTGGGCTGCTGATTGTACACCGTTTCCTGAGCTATTTTCTTCAGAAAAAGTGGGGAAAGAAAAGAACACAAATGGAAAGAGAAGATGCAGGAGGACACTCCAGTAACCTATTTACCACATTCATAAAGGGCAAATAGATATTTTTCTCAGAAAATGTTCAAAACCAGAATAGCTTTTCTTAAGTCATTTGCCTGGAAGTCAGTGATGAAATTACTGCATGTGTAGAAAAGTTTGTGTAGCTACACATACATACACTGTGCGCACACACCACATGTGCACATATCAATGTCAAGGCTATTTCATTTGTTTCCTTAACTCAGCTCAAAAGATCATTAGGAGCATCTCAGAGTTTATTAAAATTCCCAATGAGGGGCTGGAGCAATATTACAGAAGAGAGGTGTTTGCTTTGCACTTGGTCAACTGAGATTCAATCCCCAGCATCCCATATGGTTCCCTGAGCATCACCAGGAAAGACCTGAGTACCACTAGGTGTTCCAAGAACCAACCAAACAAACAAGGAAACAAATAAATAAAAATTCCCAGCGAGAAAGAGCTGTCAGATAGAAACAAGAAGTTAGAGCTCCCCACAGCACAGCCATCAAAACATAAAAACAACAACAACCTGGTGGATGGAGACGTGGAAAGAAGCCATCAAAATACAGATGATTATTCTGTATCCCTGAAATTCACAGTGGCAGGTAAAAAAGAGAAAGCACCAAAAGTCAAATTCTGGAAGGAGAACCAGCCTCTAATAGCCAAACTGAGAAAGGGCATGATGCCCAGAAAGGAGTTTTTCAGATAAGTCTGAGAAAACCAAAGTGTTGTGAGCAAGAAAGAGAAGATCATCAACATGACCAAAAGCTGCAGAAAGTCTGGTCTAAAGATAGCACCATATTCTGAACAACAGATGAGGTGGTATTCAGGAGGAAGCATCCAGGTGTACACACATCTGTCTCCACAAGTTCCTGTCCAGTATGTAAATCAAAAATTGAAACTTCATCTAGTTGGAGAAAAGCTGTTTGAAAGCTGACACATTTTATAGGTCTATTCAAACTCTGCTGGGCTGCTAAATAGCATATTAGCAATTTGGTCATTTTACCAACAATGAACATGTCCGTCTCTATATGTATACACACATTTTTTTCTTGATATTAGCCAAAATCATATTGCAGGTAAGAGGAACTGTGATAAAAGGAAGGATTATCAGGCATTTGGGTCATTGGGATGAAGGGACAAAATTCCCTCCCTTTTAATTGCCAGAGCTAATTACTAAGCAAGTTTGTATACCAGACCTTAATGTGACATCGACCCTCAATGTGACATTTGCACTCTTGACAGAGGGTGCCTTTTTCTAGTCAGTGCTAAGCTCTGATGTTAGTTAGAGCCCTAAGTAAGAGTATTTAGAAGCCTCACCAAATTTTGGATCTTCATATTCCTCATATGTTACTAGTGTATATATTTAATAATTACAATAACCCAAAATTAAGAACTAATACATATCAAAGTAAAGCCATTTTCCAACCTGGTTTAAATTCTGTGTTTGTGTGCGTGCTTATACATATACACATACACCTTATGTGATTAAATAACTGGGATAACCCTGTAAGAATATCAATCAGGATCTGGGGAGACAGTTCAAAGGAGCACTTGCTTTGCATGAAAACAAAAACAAAAAAACCCAGGTTCAATCCCTAACATTGCATGGTCCCCTGAGCACTGCCCCAAGCATTGAGCCAGGAGTTGTACTCTAGCACCACGGGGTGTAATCCAAAATCAAAAGAAGATGACTAAACAGAATTTCTTCTGGGTGAAAGAAAAAAACTGGAGAGAACAGTCCAAGCCACATATCCACCATTTAATAAAGAGCCTTCCAGAAATCATACTGGCTTTTCATTAATTACAATGAGACAAGAGTTGGCCTTCTGACTCAATTCCAAGATAAAGTATTCTGAAATAAGAACTAGGATATCCGTGTTTATGCCTTGAAACTCCACTTCTCCTGCAAGTTTTCTTTGGGTTTAGTTCAGGTGGGGAATTTAGGAACCTACAGGTTTCTAAATAAGGGACAACTGAAATGAAGAGGAGGAAGTTCAGGAAACTTTTCATACCTTGGATAAGGGTCAGCTTTCATTAGTCGTCAAACAATGTTTGAGCTGCTAAATTTAGGATTCAAAAATGTCCATTGTAAGATACATCCTGAGTTCAGCAATGTTAAAATGGAGAGGGGAAAACCCATGTTCCCTGGAATTGATCAGATAGACAACTATTTTATTGCCATCCACTTCAGTGAGGATAACTACTAGATAAGCCTCTATAAGAAATAATCCTATGGCTCAACCTTCACAAGATTATGGCAAAAAGTCATGCAAAATATATGCTATTTCAATATTTTTACAACTGATGATAATAACTGTTGATCCAAAGACCTCAATGAGCAAGGACTCTTGAGAAAAGTTATAACTCAGTTCATGTTCTGGCATTACAATTTAAAAGATATTTGGGGGTTAGTGAGAGAGTACAGGGGTAAAGTGTATGCCTTGTGTGCCCCTGAAAATTAAATTTTAAAAAGAGAAGTATACTCTAGTGCTGCATTTCTCAACTGAGATCCCATATGGTCCTCTGTGAGTCCCAGTATATTCCAAGGGAGCTAAAGATGAATCATGCAAGGGATACATGGCCTGAGACATGGGGCCTAACTGGTAGGATCAGAGGCCAGGGGAACCATAGGAAGCTAATAGGTTGGAGGGGCGATGATCCAAGATTAAGAAACACTTAAGATTAGGACATACTAACCTTTTAACTATCATTAACTATTGGAAAGAACAAAAGTAAAATCAGAACTTTAAGTGGCATTGATTAATAGAGTAAAGGAAAATTTTCAACCTAAAAACAACATTCAAATAAACTTTTAGCTCCACTAAACTGACAGAATCAGTGATGAATCAGTTTTGAATGACCAAGTCATATTTCATAAAGTCAACATCAGTACTCAAAAGTTAACAAACTTCTCAGATGCGATAGGAGATCAGATTACAACCAAAACTTTAAAATTTTCTGGCAAGTGAGGTCAGTGATTTTTTTTTAACTCAATGAACTGTTGACCATATCTATCACTTATTAGCAAAATGTCTATTTCTTCATCTCCCTTCAATTATGAACAATGATTAAGATCTTTGTGTTCTGAACATCCATCAAGATTTTCATTTATCTATTCTACTAAATAACCATAGTCTGGTACATACCACTGAAAATAGGAAAGTAATATGAGTAGGTATTCTAGTAGTATATCATTTCTTTAGGACAAAGTGCTGACTTCATTTGAACTGTTATTTCAATCTTGATATTCCTGGACAAATAATATTTGTAGAAGCAAGGGTACTAAACTCTATACCACTATCCTCCCTCCAAAGAGAAAGCACCAGCCATAAATCATTTTATCACCTACTAGACTAATTTATAACTAGTCTATCTTAGTCACTGAGAGATCTAAAAGTTATAAACTGGTCCAGCCCACAAATACAGATTCTGAACAATAGCTACCATCGTACCTTTTTATTAGTAAAGAGATTCAAAGTAAGTGCGATTGTTTGTAGGCTGGAAACGAAACATTATTTAAATCATAAAAGGGCTAAAGTTTTATCACATTGCTGGTTTTAAACCTCTCAAACCTTGTAATACAAGAACCAGGGAGCCTAGTTCTGGTGAAAAAGACAAAAGTGATTTAATAGAACGTAATGTAATGCCTCCAATTAGCTTACTACAGTTCGTGCACTTTTACCGAGAACCTTAAACATAGCTAACACTTGGAAAGGGTCTCCTGTGTACTGGAGACACTTGCGTAGCTCTAACAGTTCGCTCAATGGGGCTGGAGAGATAGCATGGAGGTAAGGTGTTTGCCTTTCATGCAGAAGGTCAGTGGTTTGAATCCCGGCATTCCATATGGTCCCCTGAGCCTGCCAGGAGCAATTTCTGAGCGGAGAGCCAGGAGGAACCCCTGAGTACTGCCGGTGTGACCCAAAAACAAAAACAAACAAACAAACAAAAAACACACCAAAAACAGTTCTCTCAAAATTAACTTAGAGCTTTTATACACTGAATATTGGTTGTTTCTGAATTGGAAAAAGTCATTCACAATAAAAGGAACATTATCACAATAAAAGGAACACAATCTGGAACATTATCATTATTATTATTATTATTATTATTATTATTATTTTGGTTTTGGTATTCAGGTCACACCTGGCAGTGCTCATTATCATTTGGCTATTTCCTATAAGGTTTTAAAGTAACTTTCCTGTAGTTCCTTATTTTCACTTACTATCACTATAAACTTACACAGGGTCTTTATAGACCTCAAACTAACCACTTCAAAACAGCAGTAAACTGCCAGAAAATGCATGAGACCTTCAAACTTAAGTATCTCCATTCTAGGGCTAGAGAGCTAGCCCGGCTTGCCTTGCACTCGGGTAACCCAGGTTTAATCTCCGGCACCCCATAGAGTCTCCCAAGCACCAACAGGAGTGATTTCCTGAGTGCAGAGCTAGGAATAAGCTATCTATGATCATGGCCCCAAAGAAAAAACGTAAAACGTATCCTAATTCCAATCAATGTTATCCAGATGGGCAAACCCAGGCCTATCAAACAGATAATCCTATCTTAAAGAGATATAACCAGTGAATTGAACTATGCAGAATGATCTCATGATATATTATAAAATAGAAGTAATGCATTATTTTCACTTGACAAAGAGCTTGTTTCACAATTCCCTTTTTCAGAATATTCTAAAGGAATTAAATGTTCAGTCATGAATGGCCAAGTTTCCCACTGAGATTTTAATAGGCACATGAAGTGTTCAAATTTTTGTGAAGTCACCTGTAAATTGAGTGACATTTGTTAGAACTTTTGCTTTAGTTTCAGATTTTCAGGGGAGCCAAAACCAGCAATGTGCAGGGGCAATTCCTGGCCTTGGGAACCCTTGGCAGTGCTAGGCATCCAACCTAGGAATCTTGTATGCAAAACATTATTCCAGCTACCTCTCTGGCCCTGAAACTTCTAAAATGAAGACATTTCTCTTTATCTGCTCTGATTCCTGCATCAAATGGAAATAATCCCTCACTTCCTCTTTGCTATCTACTTACAGTTTTGTCATGAAACCACTTTCGGTTGCCAAATCTGAACACCTAAGATTTTCAAACTCTCTCAGAGGGGGGAAAAAAGGCTTTGCAGGGCTCAGAATATATAGTACAGTCATTAGGGTGTTGCCCATGTTCCCCACTCCACGATTTTGTGAAGGGAGAAATGAGAAACTTAGTAGTGAGTATATCATTTCTCCTATTGGACCCAGAATCCAGGAATTTGAGGTGGAATAGACTTTTCCTGATAACAATATTCACCATACCCTAAACTTTGGAATATGAGAAGAATGAGTGCTTTGATGAGTTCAATTCCTCTCCCATTACCCCAGAATTCTAAATCACAGATTTGCAAAATTCAGCTCATTTTGTAATTCATTAATACTCAACTCTATTTCTTAGATGCTGAAAATGAAACTTCCCTTCGTGTACTTAACACATACAATTGATGTCAGTAATTTCTAAATAAATCTCTATTTTAATTCAGTTTAAAAAATACATTGTATGTACCATAAATGATGCAGTGAAAGTTTTGTAATGTACTTTAATCACAATAAAAATTTAAAAAAATACATTGTAGGGGCAGAAGCAATAATACAGCAGGTAGGATGCTTGTCTTGCATGTGATCGACCAAGATTGAAACCCCAGCATCCCATCTGGTCCCCCAGAGTACTACCATGAGTAATTCTTGAGTGTCACTGGATGTGGCCCAAAACAGAAACAAACAAATTATAAATATAAGTGTAGTTTCCATAAAGCTATGTTTCTCTATTTTAATGAGGCATAATACAAGTAAAAAATTATTTAAAAATAGGGGCCGGAGAGATAGCCTGGAGGCAAGATATTTGCCTTGCATGCAGAATGACGGTGGTTCGAATCCCGGCATCCCATGTGGTTCCCCGTGCCTGCCAGGAGCAATTTCTGAGCAGAGAGCCAGGAGGAACCCCTGAGCGCCGCTGGGTGTGACCCAAAAAACAAAAATAAAAATAAATAAATAAAAATCACCTGCATCTCCATACTTAGCATTTTCATACTCTCCTCGTCGCATCTCAGGATACAGAGTTCTACAGTTGTACACAATATAGAAGCAGAATATAAAATTAATAACATCAGGCTTACTCTTCAAGCCCATGTTTTCTCTTGAACACATTCTCTCCATTCCTCTCACATCTTTCTAAGCAAGTTTTCTTCAATAAGACTATCTTGCTTCACACACAAATTAATAATTCCAGGCATGTTATTTGGTAACTTTCCTTTTAAAGTTAGATATCAACATAAGCTAATATTAAATATTTGATCACAGTACTTTTTTGTACTGTGCTGCAAAAATCCTGGAGGTTGGAAAGAGTCATCAGAGCAAAAATGACAGATGTAACTCTAGTTTCCCATGTGTTTAAAGATGCTTGGTTTCTATTCATTTCAGATATTGAACTTTCAGATCAAGTCAGATATAACAAGTGTTCTAATTCTTGAAGCTTTGTAAATGAGTATTTCACAAACTTAACCAATCCCCTTTTGTAAATATTTAGGCTAAATCCAGTTTTTCAACATAACAAACAATATTGTAATCAAATATCCTAGTAACTCAAGTTATGTGCTCTCTCGATTTCCTCCTTAGGGTGAATTTAGAATGGATTCACATGAGAATGCAGGCTAGAAGTTAAGATTCTGTGCAGAAACAGAAAAGCAGAAGAGAAAGGCAGTTCCCCCGTTCAAGTTTATAGATTTATGCCTAAGCCTTAGGAAAGAACACAACAGTAAGAAGCTGAAGAGCATTTGGGGGAGGGGGCAGCTCTGAGAAGTCAAGAGGCTGCAGCAATATTGTTTTGGTGCCCAAATGCAAAATGTGGCACAAAATAGGTGAGATTCCTGTTGTTGGTTTTGCTTGGGCCACTCAGTGGTGCTAAGGGGAGGAGAGTAAGTGCTAGGGATCAAACCTGGAATATGCAGGAAAATCCCCTACCCACTATACTATCACTCTTGCTCCTGAGATTCTATTTGTTAGAAACAAAAATGAAGAGCTAGTGAAAGTATAGGAGAGAAGGCGCAAGTCTCACATACATACAGCCAATCAGGCAACAGCACTAAGCCAAGTGGGTGGGGCCAAAACAGACAAAAGAGCAAATCCAAACTGAGGCAGGAACAGAGAGAGGGGTATAGCTCAAGTGCTTTTCACATGTGAAACCCTGAGTTCTACCCTCAGCAAAGGCAAGTCCCCTCCAAGATCGTGGGTGTGCAACTATCCTGAATTTAAACTATTTAAATTTGTGTTTCATTTTTAAAAACTTAAAATCTACATAATAAAGAATAGCCAAAGATGTACTGTCCCCAAATAGAATGAAAGTAAAAAAAAAATCCATAATACTTTTATATGAATTTGTATTTCATCAACTCTAACAGCATGACTATGTATTTTTTAAAGTAAACATAGATGTGGAAAACGCAAGGTTGAAACAATATGCAAACCACACTAAATGCAAACAGAGGATCTCTAGTCCCTTACATTAAACATGAAACCATCCTGCAAAATGAGGACCATACCATTTCTTAGAGGTTGAATAGCATTTCTCTGACATCCTAACCCCAAGTCCTGTGGCTATATTTGGAAATGATCCCTTTGCACATGATTTTCGTGTGTTAGTCAGGAAACCTTTGCCTGGATCAAAATTACAAAGATTTTCTACTCTATTTTCTTCTACAAATTTCCTGACTTCAACCTTACTTTAAAATCATGATTTATGCATACAGTACAAGGAAGGCTTTTTTTGCAGGTGTGTGTGTGTATGTATGCACTTCAACCACTTGTTGAAAGCAATAACCTTTCTGTGCTGAATTTCTTAACAGGGTCCACACCCAGTGGTGCTCAGCCTCCACCAGCATGCAGGTCTCACAGTTCTGTACTCACTCAAAGAGCAGTGCTAGGAGACCACTCCTCTTCTTACTGAGTTATGTCCCTAGTTCTATGCTGCATTTTTGTTGAAAATAAGTTCTCCAGATATGTGTGGGTCTATTTCTGGAATGCCACAGAAGGAAAGTAACCTCTTATATATCAGGGAGTTGTGGTGGCATGATTTATCACTAGCCAATACTAACCACAGTCACTAGTGTTAAGATGGTGTTTTTGAGACCTGTGAAGCTACTATCCCCCCCCTTTCCTGTATTCTGTTCTTTTAAAAGTCACTAAATTCATTCTAGGGGATGAGAAGATGAGTAAACTCCATCTTTTAAAGAGAAAGACTCGACATATACTCATTGATATTCTTCCATTAGAAAAAAAGGTTTAAGGATCATAAAAATAGTACAATAGGTAGGACATTTGTCTTGCACATGGTCAACCCAGGTTCCATGCCTGATATCCAATATGTTCCCCTCAGTCTTCCAGGAGTAATTCCTGAGTACTGCCTATTGTGGCCCAAATGCACACACCCACCAAGAAAAAATTGTGTTTACTGCTTCATTTATTTATGCAATCACTTTTATCAATATGAACTTGTGTGTACTTATTTTATATTCTGAGTTCTAAGTCAATACTACAATACTTATTTTCTTGCTTATCGTCCTTCTGAGTTGACACCTGTTTCCTCCAGATCTGCCCCCTCCCCCACCTTTTGAGGTTGTTTGAAGCACTTCCTTGTTTCTGCCACTACAAGTGCACGTCTTGTATTTTTCTGAACCCAGCTCTAGAACCAATCACTTCTCCAAGGACACATTTTATTTCATTCCTAGAGAGCAGAGATCAAATGCAAGGCCTCATTTCTTTGAACAATGTAGCTACCTCTTAGCCGCATTCCCATGCCTATTCCCAAAGAGCCTCTTCCAAGGGAGCAGCATTTACAAGTCCAAATATGGGTGATAGGAGCTTAACTGAGTGGTGTGTTCCTACTTCTCTAGGCCCTTTCAACAAAGCTAGAGCATGTAGGTGCACTAATGCCTAACACACGTCCAAGACAGTTCCTACATCACTCTCTCCATCTTCGTATGTATAAGAGCTAAACAAATTCTCATACTGGTGTCTAGTTTTACGCCAGTATCACAGGATTCCCTCCTTTCCCTCTTTGCTTAATACTAACATCTAACTGCATGTATGTACATACACGTATGTAGACCTATCTATGAACATATCCATATATTATCACAGCAAGTATATTATGCTCCTATTTTATACTACATATAGCATGTAGCTATAATCATCATCAATTATTTTATTTTACTATCTGCAGTATCTGTAATGATATTATCTCATTCTTGAAACTGGTCATTTTTGTTTTCTCTACTCCTGATCAGCCTAATTAGAGTTATCATTATATATATTTTTAATATTCTCAAGAGAACCAGCATCTGCCTGTTTCCAATGGTTTTTGTTTCAGCTTCATTGACTTCTAATCTGATCTTTATTATTTCCTTTTTTCTGCTTACTTTGGTCTTAATCCTCTTTTTCTAGTTTCTCAGCAGAGAAGTTAATGTCACTAACTTTAGAATTTTTATCTTTCCCAGCAAGACCTTAGAATATTACAATATCTTAATATTTTAGTAACATTCCACATATTCTGATGTTTTGTTTTTGTTTTCATTCAGCACAAAATAATTTTCCATCTCCCATTAAATATTTTTCTTTGACCTCAGGTTATTTAACTTTTTGCTGTTAATTTTCAAACACATGATGATTTTCCAGAGATTTTCCCCCTCAATTTCTAATTTAATTCCACTTTGTCAAAGTACATACTTAATAATAAGATGAATTATTTTAACTTATTGGAATTTATTTTATATATAAATAAATGCAGCCAGATCATGTTAGTGGCCAGCATTAAGCATCCTATGTATCTCTACTAATCTGTCTATTTTCAATCACTGAGAGATACTGAAATCACTGCCTTTCTCCATCTCTTCTTGTAATCATGTTCATATTTGTTTCATGAGTTTTGAAGTTCCATTGGTAGGTACACAAAAATTAGAAGTGTTATATTTTTGGTTTTAACTGAAGTAATTCTTTACTATTAAATAATTCTTTAGCTCTATAGTATTTTCATTCTGAGATTAATATCTGGTGTTAAGGCATCACTCAGATCTTCAATTAATACTAGTATGCCATTTCTTTCCCACATTCTTCTAAATTTATATGTATGTTAAAGTGTGTTTCTTGGAGGCAGCACATAGTTAGTCTTTGTTGTTTGATCCAGTATAACAATCTCCCTCTTGACTGGGATGACTAAGACCATTTCCTATGGGGGAAGGCATGGTTGGGGGCCACACCTAGATGTGCTCCGAGACCAAGGATCAAAGTGCATTACACATGATACTATCTTTCTAATTCCATATCTAGCTTTCTAGCATGACCATAAATTATCAGAAGGACGGTATTCTATACGGTAGTATTCTAATCAACTAGCAGTCCTACACATATACCTGATAATCTAACAATTTAAAGAAATCTCATTATACTTTTATAATTATAGGGGCCATAAAGAGTATAGGAGACAAAGGCTTTTACCTGGCAGGTGGCCAACCCCAGCTGGATCCCTGGCACCATGTGGTCCCCAAGTACCCCAGGGTGTAGCACTGCAGGGGTGGCACAGATAACCTCCAGCACTATAAAGTATGAGCAACTCCACATCCCCAGTTTCTTACATTAGCCCAGCTGGCTGAGGAACACTGAAAGGAACCCCTGGATCTCCTGAGCATCACTGGGGATGATACCCAAAAATAAAACAAAAATTTAGTACTATTAATATTAGTGATTTCCAGTGCATTAAAAAAAGCCTTCCTTTGGAGAAAATTTCAACTTTATTCAATGATCTACTACTTTTCTCAGAGCACAGCTGGCTGACTCAGGAGGAGCTGCTCCTACTGGAAATAACAGTAATGGACCTTTTCTCCTAATGCAATTCCATTCCTGGACAAGTGGTTCCAAAAGAGACAAAAAGAATAAGAGACAGAGTTCACAGAAAGAAAGTATCTGTAAAAGTGTTTTATCTCTCCAAGCAGGATCAACACAAAACTTCCTTCTCTACTTCTGGACATGCATAACGAACTAGTGATTGTGACAGCTACTAAGAAGCAGCATGTCAAAAGGCAATGAGGCAGGCCCTTGGCACAGTTAAGCCCCTAAGTAAGAGAACCCTGGAACCCACACCTCCAGAATTCTTTTTATTGAGCCAAAAACTGCCCTTGCTGACTTGGTTCATTTGATGGAAGTTTCCTGCTGCAGGCAGCCAAATATATATGACATTACACAAACAACAATCCAGGCCGAGCACTATTCTAGAGCTTGGTGATTACATCAGTAAACAACTAAGTCTTCTGCTCTCAAGAAGCTTACATTCAAGAAGAGAGGAAGCTAAACAAATAACTGTACCCAAAATACTGAAAGTGTTAAGTGCCATAAGAAAAATAAAGAGTTTTTGACATGAGTGAATTCAGTTCATTCAAAGCCCTCTGAGGCCATTGCACTAAGATCTAAATGAAAGGAAGGAGCTAGCAATGAGAAGACATGGGGCTAGGCAGGCCAATGGAACTTTTGGGACAAGGGTCACACAAGAGATGGGACTGTTTCATATATCTGAGAGATACAAAGTCTATGGAAGCTTGACTGTAGTGAACGATCAGAAAAGAAATAGTGAGATGAGAACAAAAGATGCAAAGAGTAGCATCTGTGGATGATGGGAGAAAAGAAGCCATGGTAATGAGCTTAGGTTTTTATTCAAAGTGCAATGGAGAAGCTAGAGAGAGTACAATGGGTAAGGAATATTTGCCTTGCACAAGGCTAACCTAGGTTCAATCCTCTGCGCCCCATGTAATCCCTGAGAACAAAGTCAGAAGTACTGATAATTGCCATATGTAATCCAGAAGGAAGGGAGGGAGGGAGGGAGGGAGGGAGGGAGGGAGGGAGGGAGGGAGGGAGGGAGGGAGGGAGGGAGGGAGGGAGGAAGGAAGGAAGGAAGGAAGGAAGGAAGGAAGGAAGGAAGGAAGGAAGGAAGGAAGGAAGGAAGGAAGGAAGGAAGGAAGGAAGGAAGGAAGGAAGGAAGGAAGGAAGGAAGGAAGGAAGGAAAACACAAAAACAAAAGAAAAACCCTTAAACCCAAAGTTTTTGAAAACTGAAAACCAAAACAAATGAATGCATTAAAGTCATGACCTGATTTATGTGGAGTTAATTTGAAGGGGTTGGGGCTTGGACCACTATGACTTTTTTTAAAGGAGTTCATTGATAAATTAATAAACCTTCATATTCTATGTATTTCAACACTAAAGAAAAGCCATTTGGCATAGATTTATACTAACAGTGTATTTTATCCCAAACATCTAATACTGATAAAATACCTCACAGGTGAGGCAATCCATGCAAACTTGGTTTACTATAACTTAGTGTTATAGTATTCCCACTAACTAAACTTAGATGTTCTTAAAAGAGAAATAATAACACTGGAGGAAAAATAGTTAGGAGTGGTGGGAGGGAGGGAAATCTTTCAATAGTTCTCTCCATCCTAACTTCTCTAGTGTTTAACATGCATAGATTTCTCTTTTTTTCTCTTTTTTCAAACATAAGATGACAGAGAGCCCTCGAGTAAACTTTGAACTAGAGTCCAGCCATTTTGTCTCTGCCCAGGCAAGTATTTCAACTCTGTTCTAACACAAGGATTTGGATTTTTCCAAGAGCTGATGTCAGGGCTTTTCACAGAGACAGAACAGCATTTACAGGCCAGAGAAGGAAAAAGGGTTTCCCCAGCAGCTACACTCAATGTGGCCTTTGTACTGTTCCACTGCAAAAAGCAGGAAGACCCTGCTAGATAAAGCAATTTAGTTCCTGAACAAATGCTACCCTGGGAGGGGCTGAGGCGGGTGACTGTACAGATTCCCCATTAAGGGTCCCCATTACTTCCAAGCTGTGTTCAAACCCAAATATAAATGGACTCATCATCAGAGATTCTCATGAATTCTCATGAGAAAAATTATTCTGCTGAACTTGTACTTAAAGAGGAGATAGTATCTGGAAAGAAACATAAAGTCATGTGGTAAATAATAATAACAGTTAGTTGTTCCCTCTTTCCTGAGGTTGGGTGCCCTGAAAAATATACTCATCTAGAAGGAATAATTAGTTGAGGAGCATTCAATAGTTGATATGGTAGCTTAGAGGCATGCTAGGTAGACTGCACCAAATATATGTTCTATATAATGGTAGATAATTTAATCATAATAATAGCAGCTAAAATGTACTTGAGTCATTTTACTTGGTAACTTACCACATAAAAATTTCTATATTATATACTGTATATATTACTGCATTTAATTCTAACAATTCTGTTTTTATTACTATTATGTATTTAATTATTATTTATTTTATTTTTAGTCTCACTTTATAGCAGAGAGACATGAGATCCACTGAGGTTAAGTAACTTATATAACTAGTAGATTAATTTAAAACCTTTGCTTTATATTCTTACAGACCAGGGGCCCTGCTCTCAACCTCTACACCAGAGAGGTTCCCAAAAGAACTTGACTGGTTACCCTGTTTGAGAAAAATTGGTAAATAAATAACTCATTAAGCCCCATAAAATCTACCTTCTCTAAGCAAACAGACTATTCCTCTTACTAGAATGTACCTAAGACCACCACTGGGGAAAATGCTCAACACGAAACAGACTCACAACAACACAGTATCTTACCAGGGAGAGTATCTTAATGGTAATCAAAAATTTTCATGTGTGAGGTTCAGAAAACTAGACCTGGTATACCTACAAAATATTTTGCTAGAAAAAATATTTATATCATCCACATCATTTCTGGGGATGGTAAATCAATATAAACTGATTATAAAAGGACTCTCAATTCTACAGAATCTTTGTCTACAAATCCTAGATCTGGTAGAGAAGTTAGATAGTTATCTACTTCACCATACATATGTCTACAGAGAAACCAGTTTCCTTCCACCTAAATGTCTTCTTTCTTCATGGAAACCTTCTCCCAAATTACTTGTTTCTCAAGTGGGCATTAAATTCCAGGTATATATGGAAGGAACAAAATAACTGGGTTCTCTCCACTTGAGTCCTTGGGTGTTGAAACAAAATTGGGGTACATTTATTCATCATCCATTAATGGAAGACATAATTAGAACCCTAAGTTTCAAACTAACACATACTTGCCAAATCTATTCAATTCTGAATCTATACCAAGAAGTCCTTGGGAACCTTGAGCAGGAAACAGATTTCCCCTAATATAAAGATCATAAACCTGAAATGCAGGTCTCACTGTTCTCTGATTCAAAAAGTAATATCTAGGTGTATAGATAGAAATGGGGACCTCCACTGACACTCAGAACAGTAGGAGGATGTGAAAGTCAAGAACAAAATGAAACAGCGCAGGCCTGAGAAGTTAGTTCAGTTGGTCAGAGTGCCTGGTTTGCATGCTGGAAGCCCAGGTCTGACCCCTCGGAACTACATGGTCTAGTCTACTGAGCACCATGCTGAAAGGAGCACCAAGCACCAGCAGGAGTGGCCAAAAAACAAATGAACGAAAGATTTTACATTAAAAAAAAAAATTAGGGGAGATAGAACACAGAGATAAGGTGCTTGCCTTGCACACAATCAACCCTAGGAAGCAAGCTAGATCTCTGGGACCCAGAGCATTAAACTGGGAAAAGCCCCATGTACCACAGCATGTAGCCCAAAAATCAAAATAAATATTATTCACTGTCTAATTGTTTAATAATCTGTCATTAGTGTTAGACTATATCATTAGACAGTTACAAAAGGACATGACTAACCCAGCATCTGGCACAGCCAGTGGAATTAATAATTAAGCCAAAGAAAGGAGACAACGAATTATAAGTGAAGAAAGAAGCATGTGAGTGTGAGAAAAGGCAATGAGTTGAGTAGAGCTGGTGCACAGGGGTTTGTACTGGAGAGTAATGAAAAAAGAGACCTACAGGCATCTATAAGACAGAAGAATTTAAGCATGGTCTATTGGAAGAAAACTTCTAAACCTCATTTTTTAACTTCTACAAGTATTAGTAAGTAATTCAGGGCAGGAGACTATAGTTAGAGTCTCTCGAAGACTTCCTGACGGTTCCTCTGTACTCAACAGACCCACTGAGAGAGAGGAGAGAGACAGACAAGAGACAGAGAGAGGAGTGTGTGTGTGAGAGAGAAAGAGAGAGAGAGAGAGAGAGAGAGAGAGAGAGAGAGAGAGAGAAGAGGCAGGAATACGGGCAGATGTGAGGCTGGGCAGTCACGGGCTCAGTTGGCATTCTGAAATGATGCCTTCAAACAGCACAGAAAATGGGCTTTGCAAGAAGGAAACAATGGTTTAGGAAAGCAATCAGAAAAGCAGAGGTGGGAGCAGGGTACTTGCGCTGCATGTGACTAACCTGGATTCAATCCCTGACGCTTTATATGAGAGAGAGGGAGAGGGAGGGTGGACCTTTTCAATGAAGCATTAAGAGTGATACTAAAGGCAGTAAAGGAAAGAAAAATATCAAAAATAACCCCAAGACCAGCACTGACCCTCCAGCAGCCTTAGCCAGGGAAGGGAAGAAAGGAAGAAAGGCACTCTGAAGCTTGGTGGAGATGGCAAACATCAGACTGTGTCATTCACTCTGAAAAGAAAAGTTGGCAAGAGCTGTTTTGTTTGTCAGGGTACCTGCAGAATAACAAGCAGAAATGTCGTCACTAAAGGCTATTTACAGAGAAGAGCCCAAGCTCGGCCTTTCTTTGTGAGGGGAGAAACCATGAGAGCACAGGACCTCACCAGATGTTTCAAGTCCCCACCATTCAGCTGTAAACCCTGGACTTGGGCAGAATCTGAAACACTTCTCAACAGTATGTTTTACTTAAAAGTACTGACTTATATAATTGTAAAGTCTCTAAATTCATAAGCAAAATTCAAAGCTGATGTTAGATACCTAGAGTTCTATTTCCTCATCGTGTTCTTACAACATAAATGAAATCAAACTTACATCACAACAAATTACATAATACAAAAAAGAAAGACTAAAACTATGTAGTTACAACTGTCAATGGCATGGCAGAATTTGGCAGTGAGAGAATTTACCTGTTTAGAAAAAGAAGAATATCAGCGGTCAGAGTGTAGTACAGTGGGTAAGGCATTTGCCTTTGTGGTGGCCAGCCCGGTTTTCAATGAGTCCCTTGTCCCTTGTCCCTCACCAGGAGTAACTCCTGAGTACGGAGTCAGAAGTCACCCCTAAGCATTGCTTGGGTGCAGCCCAAAATTTAAAAACAATTTTTTTAAAGAATGCCAAACTGGAAAATACTCTGAAAGTTTTCCTCTTAGGAAAAAATGCCTCTCTGGGCTGAGGAGACAGATCCAAGGGCTGAAGTGCTGGCTCTGAATATGGGAGCTCTGTGTCAATCGCTACTACATGATCCCCAAGAACTGAGCTAGCTCTCTCTCTCTCTATCTGTCTCTCTTTCTTTCTCTCTCTCTCTGTGTCTCTCACTCTCTCTTTTTTTCTCTCTCATGCACACATGATCCCCAAAACTGAGCTAGCGCTCTCTCTCTTTTTCTCTCTCTCTTTCTTTCTCTCTCTCATACACACACATGTCTATTTTAAACTTGTTTAACTGAATTTTAATAAAAACCCTAAAAGTAGGGGCCGGCGAGGTGGCGCTAGAGGTAAGGTGTCTGCCTTGCAAGCTCGCTAGCCAAGGAAGGACCAAGGTTCAATCCCCCAGCGTCCCATGTGGTCCCCTCAAGCCAGGAGCAATTTCTGAGTGCTTAGCCAGGAGTAACCCCTGAGCATCAAACGGGTGTGGCCCGGAAAAAAAAAACAACTTAAAAAGTTAATATTACAGTTCATTTTTTATAAATACAGTTCTTATAGCAATAAACATACATGTATACACTTTCTCTGATCAGACATACACAAAAAGCATAGAGGTGGCATCATACTAAGTGGTGAAGCCATGAATGCCCGCCCTGCAAGGATTAGATACCCAAACTGCACCTCCCACCTTCACCTCAACTATCACCACATCCCCCCTTCCTTATCTTCCGCTATTACGCAATACAAAACTTGTCTGATCAAAGTAGTAAAGCAAGAAAAATAAAAAGCACTCAGATTGGAAAAGGAAAAAGTGAAATGGGACCGTCTCTAGACTCCAGAAATATCTATGCAGAAAAACTCTCATGAACAATAAAGCTATCAGAACTATTTACCACATTTTAGCAAGACTGCAGAATTCAAAATCAATACTTAATTGCATTTCTACAGACTATTCAAGTGACATACAATTAGGATTTAAAACTGAAAAGACAATACCATTGACAATAGTGTTAAAATATTAAATCCTTGGGTGATTATTAACTATAAAATTGTATTTAATAGTAAATATCAAATATAACAAACGATAAACACACTTATAAACTGAAAACTAGAAAAGATGACTGGGAGAAATGAAGAAGAAAAGGGTAAAAAATAAACAGATCAGCATGCCACATTCATGAACTAAGGAACAATGCTGTTAAGAGGTCGTTAATCTACATATTGATCTACAAAATCAATGCAACTATAATGAAAATCCCAGCAGGTTTTTTTTTTACCCTTTTCTTCTTCAAAATTTGACTGATTCCAAAGTTCAGATGGAAATGTGAAAGTCCTAAAAATCAATAGTGTTAATCAAGGATTAACATGACTTCACTTGAAGACTATAATAAAACTACAGCAAAGGGAAATGTTAGGACTCCATAGATGGACACACAGACCAACAGAACAGAAGACCCTCCCCCTCCTGGATATGGACAGCTGGCTTTCAGACAATGGCAACTCAGTGAAAAAGTAGTCTTTTAAATTCACAACATTGAAAATATTTGGATATAATATATATATATATATAAAACTCCCCCCCCCCCAAAAAAAAAAACGCGAGCACTGCCAGGTGTGATTTCCCCAAAACACCAAACAAAAAAGACAAACTTCTAATTGTAACACAGGAGAAAATACTGATTAAAAAAAGAATTAGCTCTGGAGTGATAGCACAGTGGTAGGGCATTTGTCTTGCATGCAGACAACCCAGGACAGACCTACATTCGATCCCCGGCATCCCATATGGTCCCCGGAGTCTGCCAGAAGTGATTACTGAGTGCAAAGCCAGAAGTAACCTGAACACTGCCGGGTGTGATCCAAAAGCCAAAAAAAAAAAAATTTTTTTTTTAGATATACCAAAAGCATACTCCATTAAAGAAAAAAACTAATGATGTTACAATTCAAAGTTAAAATTTGTGATCTTGGGCAGAGAGAGCTTTCAACGGGGAGTACCTTCTTTGAGTAATGAAGGTCAGGGCTCAATCCCCTGCATGGCATAAGCACTACTGGGAGCAATCCCCAGCCAACACGCCAAAGAGGAGTCCCAAAGAGATGTGCCCCTTAGATGTGCCCCCACAAATTCCAATCTTAGAAACAGGAATCATTAAAGCATTAATGGAATGTAGTACAATACAGCTACTGCAGAAGCATTTTGGTAGCTCCTTTAAAAGTGTTTTTTAATTATACTCCTACATATGATTTAGCCATTCCACTTCTAGATGGAATGAAGGGTTATGCCTATATTCTAAGACATCTATCCAAGGAAAATTACTCTTAATTCCCAAAAGTTAAAAAAAAATACAACTGAAATCAAGGGATGAGTGGATAAGCAAACTGTGGTATACATTAGATTACTCAGTAATAAAAAGGGATGAACTGGGGGGCCGACGCGGTGGCGCAGATGGTAGGGCATTTGCCTTGCATGCTAACCTAGGATGGACCATGGTTCGATCCCCTGGTGCCCATATGGTCCCCCAAGCCAGGAGCCATTTCTGAGAGCACCAGGAGTAATCCCTGATCATCACCAGGTGTGGCCCGTAAAAAAAAAGGGGGGGGGGGGGAATGAACTGGGCAAGTGGGAAGGGAGTTTGCCTTGTATGTGGCTGACCTGAGTTTGATCCCCAGCATCCTATATGGTCATGTCCCATGCCCACCAGAAGTGATTCCTGAGAGCAAGCCAGGTGGTGTACCCCCTGTGTACCACCATATGTGGCCCCAAAACAAAAACAAACAAAAAAAGATGAACTAGCAATACACAACAAAAGAAACACATCTTAACGTACTTCTGCAGAAGGAGAGAAGCCAAACAATAACCAAGCCCACAAACTGTAAAATTCCAATGGCAGAAAACTCCAGAAAATGCAAACTTGATTATTACATTTAAAAAAAATCAAGGATATATCACAGGAAATCTGGATAGTCAGTCAGGTTTGCGAGAAAAAAAAGTCACAAAAGACAAAGAAGTTCTTGGAGTAATAAAAGTTTTTATTGTGGGGCCAGAAAACAGTACAATAGGGTGCTTGACTTGCACATGGCAGACCCATGTTCTGGCATCCCGTAGGGGTTCATCCAAGCACCAGCAGGAGTGACTCCTGAGTGAGCATTGCTGGGTCTGGCCTCCAACAAACATGCAAGCAAACAAACCAAAGATGGCGATTTTGTGGCTGCGCTATTACAAGGACCAAATGCTATGGTTTGTGTGAACACCTGTCAGGACAAAAGTGTACAGACACTACTCGCTGCACCAAATCCAGGACATGATTCACTTGAGGTTTTGTGTTCCTTCCTTGACTCTAAACCTTGTGTCTAATAGATGTCCTGCTCAGTGAGCACTTGCTAACATTCAGTTCTGAAATGTGTCGAACAGTATTAACATCCTATCCCTACTTTGGAGATGATAAAATCAACTGAAATTAGTTTCTGAGAATATGTAAGGTTAAACTTACTGTTTTTGATCTTTTGAAACAAGACGTCTGTCACACTAACCACATTTTAGTGCCATAAACTATGGAGCCAGGGCTTTCTGTCTGCAAGGAAATAACTCCTATCCTAACCACAACCACTAAACTAAAAACCTTCAAGAGAGAAATAAAATATAGTTGCAGTATTTTATAATGCTTCTTTGAACATCTATATCTCTACTCTGTATGCATGATATGATTAACTCCCCCCCCAAAAAAAACCAAAGCAGAATGCATTTCAGTCCCATTAACAGAGTAATACAGCAGCTTCTTCATATTTATAACCAAAATTTTAGCAGACAGAGCAAAAGTAACCAAAGTGAACAAAGGACAAAATTATTCAAATTGTTAAGTGTCTGGTAAGTGGAAATCACCTTTTCCAAATGATTGTTTCAATTTCATTTCATATTAAAAAAAAAAGCAACCATGAAGATTACATTTGTAAAAAGTCTTCCCCCCTCCGTAACTATAGGATTAATCCCCACCCACCCCATTCACCATCCAAGGTCTGTGGAACCTAAGAGAAATCAACCATCCTGAAGCTTCAGATCATTAAAACACAATTCACAGAATATTAAATCAAGACCCTTACAAAAGATTTAAAGAAAGGCTCTGTCAAATCATTTCTAAAATGAGGCAAAAGGAGGAGGTAGCTTCCTATCCTCTGCATAAAAATATCTCTGCAATGCTGGATTTCAAAACCTTTGTTCTCATTCTAAGCAATGAAGACACGGGTTTTTTAAAACCAGGATTTTAAACAAAATTTTATCAGTTAAGGCTGTCTATTTGAAATACTATAAACCTTAAATGCTATATGAGAAGTAATAGTGAATAGTGTGAAACATCCTTTAAAAAAAAAAAGAATGTTCCTGTAACAGGGTAACAGGTATATTCCTTGCACTGAAGCTATTTTCCTACCATTTCATTGCCACAGAGAAAACAAAGACTGCGATATGGTACCTGGATCACTGGACAAATCAGCAGGCGAGTCGAAAGCCCAGAAGGCTGGTTTCCATGGAGTCCAAGAGAAGGGGATTCTCACCCAAGCACCAGTCGCTCTGCAAACCTCAGCCTTCTGAGCTTCTTTGGGAAAGCATCTGGCAGCTGGCTTTACTGACCACGAGAGGGCCAGTCTGAAGAAACCCCACCTCCTCTCCTCTCCCACCCCCGATAGCCTCACATCAACCAAAGCCCACCCTAGACACTAAGGGCAGGCATACGGCACCCTGGAGCCCTCTATAGCAGACCACAGCCAAACTACATGTGTGACAAAGAACACAGCTATCACGGCTGATGGTTTTTTTTAAGGGAGCAAACCAACCAGCTGCCACAAAATGAAGAACATTTGGAAAAGATCTATAATTATCATCACACACACACACACACACACACACACACACACAAACACACACGATTTCCCGAACCCAATACATGTTTTATTCAGGACTAAAAACATCAGAATCTCAGGCAAAACTCAAGTGCCACAACTATATAGAATGTTGCCAATACTATGGTTCTTCTACCTAAAGACAAACAGTAAGCTAGGATTTTTATTCATAAATCTCCTTCTGTTGGTGCTCTAACCCCTTCAGAGATCATCTTGTACAAGAGGTAGAGCAGAAAAAGAAACACACACATGGAGGAAAAATATTTTCTGCCCCAATAATCCTCATATAGTTTGTAAGCAAGAATGGGAGGATGAACATGAATTCTTCATGCTATTCTGTGTCTGATTACTATAAATCTCCCTCAGTCTCTATGGCCCAGGCGAACATACTCTTGCCTGGCATTGTGTTAACTAGCATCCCTGCCCCTACATCAGAATCACGCATTCCATTTCATTCCGATGCCACAGGATTCAACTAAAACAATCATTTGCCTCCAACACTCCCCTCAGAACAAACACACTGACAAGCTGGGACCACCAGTTACTCCACTCCCCCTTTCCAAAGCATACCCAACTTAACACAGTTTCTGGGATCTATATATCAGCAATTCTGTGCATGTCTTGTTTTATAAAAACATACCTCCTAAAATATTGGAGTATGTCATTTTAAGTTAAAACCCACTAATCATTTCATTCAGATGGATTATAGTTCAGGATGGAGTAAAATTGTAAACAAATTCACCAAACCACTGACTGTTAGAGATCGACAAAGAATCAGCTTTCAAGGAGTCAGAATGAGCAAATGTTCTAGAAAATAAAGAGGGGACATAAGGACAGTGGTAGAGGGTACTGGGAACTTTGGTGGTAATGGGGTACTACTAATAACCTTGTATATTATGTGATAAGCATGAAATCTATTGTAACATTGTTCCATAAACTACTTGTTTTAAAAAATTAACTTAGAAGATGAAAGGTCAGATAAATGAGCAGATCTTCAAAAGTACATTAGTGATTTTTAAAGGCTCTTCTTGGATGATATTAAACAACAAACTGATTATTGGGGTGGCCAGAAGAGAGCTCAACAGCAAAAGGCTTGCCTTACAAGTCACTACTTTGATGCCCACCCACTCCTGTTACCCCCCCCCACACACACACACAAGCTACCCAATTCTGGTGGCCCTGCTGCACAGATTTTCCAGAATTTTCAGAGATCACTGAAACCAAAATGTGGGGTGAGAACCACAATTAAGTATATGAGCAGCAGCAAGAATGGTTGGGAATGAAAAAATAATCATCAATAAAAGAAATTCAGCGAAACTGTAGCTTACAGAAGTAGTAGTAATATCATATACCACACAAGAATGTGGTTTATTTTATATTTTTGGCTTTTTGGACCACACCCGGTGACGCTCAGGGGTTACTCCTGGCTATGCGCTCAGAAATCACTCCTGGATTGGGGGGCCATATGGGACATCGGGGATCAAACCCAGATCCGTCCTGGGCCCAGCTGCATGCAAGGCAAATGCCCTACTGCTGTGCTATCACTTTGGCTCCCACACAAGAATGGTTTTGAAAGAGCAATTAAATCATGCAACTCTATGGATAAACCTTAAGCTCAAATCACCATTAAAGACCTAAGATGCAAAATACATACAAGGACTTGTGTGTTATTCCACCCATATGACTCTGGGAAATGCTGAATGAAAATCAGATCAAGCCTAAAGCATTAGCAGAGTGGGGGAGGGCACCTGTCTAGCACATAGAGCACCCAGGTTCTATCCCCAGCACCCCCTATGGTTCCTTGCACATTGCCTGGAGTGATTCTGGAGCACAAAGCCCTGAGTAAGCTCCCAGCTTTAAAAAAACAAAGACAGAAAGCGGAGACTAGCGATGCAGTAGAGGGGCTGAGCATGGAGACGTCCAACAGGACAGAGTGTGGGTCTGCTCTGCACCACGCTAGCCCCAGGACCACAGGAAGGGGTTGCATTCCTGGTGGAACCACAAAGCTGCATAGTGGAAGAGAGAACGGCCATGAAAGCTAACAGAGCAACAAAATTATTAACCAAGAAATTCCAAGAGTCCAAGACTACTACGTTAACTGTTACAAATTAATCTGTTACAAATTAGGGTCTAGTGGCACTGTGAAGAGGGCAGAAAATGGTGGCACTCAATAAACTTTTTGTGTGTGTGTGGTTTTTAGGTCACACCCGGCAGTGCTCAGGGGTTGCTCCTGGCTCCATGCTCAGAAATTGCTCTTGGCAGGCATGGGGGACCATATGGGACTCCGGGATTTGAACCAATGACCTTCTGCATGAAAGGCAAATGCCTTACCTCCACGCTATCTCTCCAGCCCCTCACTTAATGAACTTTGGATACAATGTTTGAAACTAAAAAGTAGAGAACTACTGACAACACCCCCAGCTACTCTGGTGGAAAGTTTGCTTCTGATGGGTATGTGGGTCAACAGCCCTCAACAGCTTTCCACATGGACTGGGGCTGAGAAGGCAAATAGGGACTGGCATGACTGGAGCCAGGCTTCTCCCTATGATGCAAAATTACATACAGTTTTGTAGAAAGGGGGAGGAGAGCAGATGAAACAGAAACCTGGTGGTACTATAGTAAGATCAGAGACTTCAGGATGTGTTTGTGTCTAATTCAGCACACATAGAGACAAATAAATACAGAAACAATACTAGGGGCTGGGGTGTGGCTCAGAGGCCTTGCCTACGGAATACATGAGTTTCGCTTCGATTCCCAACACTGCCAATTTTCCCCCCCATAAACAATGTTAGACAGCTGAGAATGAGGCTCAGCAGTAAAGCACTTGTCTGGTGTGTGAGAGACCCTGGGCTTGATCCATGTGTACACAAGTTAGCATATAGGCTACCTAATTCTTTGAAGCAGGTCTAGACATAAGGGTACCCCAATGGCAATGAGCACATTCAGTGCCAACATCTGGGCTTCTAAATCCATTTTCCAGCACAAGGAATCACACAGCAACTTGGGGTGGGGACAGGGGTGGGGGATGGAGTCTGATGATGATTCTGCCGTCAGCACAAGAAAATACAAGATGAGCCTTGGACTTTACAGTCCCATAAAACAAGGAAGTACTCAAAAACCTAGGATAAGGAAAAAACAGCCTGAAATCTTTCCAAGGGTCCAGGTTAGAATATAAACAATATAACAACAAGAAAAATCATAATTTGGCTATAGGAAAGAACAAAATCATTTGCAGCTAGATGCAATTGCTGCTAGATGGATCTGGAGAGCATGCATTATGCTGAATGAAGTCAGTCAGGAGAGGGGCAGATGTAGGATGGTCTCTCATATGCAGAAAATAATGAAACAAGGAAGGAAGGAAGGAAGGAAGGAAGGAAGGAAGGAAGGAAGGAAGGAAGGAAGGAAGGAAGGAAGGAAGGAAGGAAGGAAGGAAGGAAGGAAGGAAGGAAGGAAGGAAGGAAGGAAGGAAGGAAGGAAGGAAGGAAGGAAGGAAGGAAGGCCACAGTGACAGAAGCTAAGAAGGGTCTACAGTAAGGATCTACACTTACAAGGTGGGGGGTATGGTGAGGAGGGATAGGATTGGGGGGGGCAGGGACATGGCAGGGGGAAGCAAACACTCTGGTGGAGGGTGTAGACTGGAATGCTTTTTGTTTGAAACCTTATTATACTGTAAATATCAGTGCCTAAAATAAGATGAAATTCAAAAAACAGAGTAATGGGTTAGAGTTCAAAATATAAGCATACCATAATCCATACACTGACACAAATACCTAAATAAATCAAGTAGATGATGCAAATTTTCTTTTCTAAAGAATTCCAAATCATACATATAGGTATTTCTTCCTTCCCTTAACTGTGGGGTTTATTGGATTGTAGTCAGGCAATTTGCTTCTCAAGACTAAAATATGGAAATAGCAAAAAAAAAAAAATTTTTTGAGTGGTGCGGCCTAACAAACACTTGTACTGGACAAGTGGTCACGGTTAATGTTGAAATCATTAGCTATCATGGATGCATCATAAACCACTAATAGGGTGAAAAGGACATTTCACTGTGACATTTTTTCTCAAAAATACAAAGTCCCAGTCTAATAATGAGAAACAACAGTATACCCATACTCAGGAACTTTCTAGAAAACATCTTGCTAGTATTCTTCAAAGCTGTTAAGAACATGAAAATGAGGTAGACCAGAGAGACTAGAGAAATATGAACATTAAATGCAATGTAATATCCTATCTAGGCTCTTAGGACAAAAAAGAAATTAAAAAGACCATTAATGAAAAATCCAAATAAAATTTGTATTTTAGTTAATAGTTACATACTGATGTCAGTTCCTTAGTTCTAAAACATTGACCTTGGTCATTTGAGATGTTAATGATGAGATAAATTAGGTGTAGTAAAGACTTAGAAAGTCTTTATAGTACCTTCACAACTTTTCTATCAACTTTAAAACTACGCTAAAATCAAAGATTGCTGAGAAATCGGAGGTCTATGCTTAGAGGCCCAACTACCGAGTACTCTTAGGAGTGGGCTTCGACTATTGGGTGAGAACAATCTCACAAAGAAATTTCTGGGACCTGGGGCCAGAGCAATAGCACAGCTGGGAGGGTGTTTGTCCTGCACACCAATGACCTAGGATGGACCTGGGACGGACCTGAGTTCGACCCCTGGCATCCCATATGGTCCCTCAAGTCTGCCAGGATTGATTTGAGTGCATATCCAGGAGTAACATCTGAGCACCACAGGATGTGGCCCGAAAACCAAAAAAATAAAATAAAGAAAATTCTGAGATCATCTCAACTCATTTCCTGAGGCCATTCAGTATCAAACGAGGCATTGAAGCTGGACAAATATAAAGGACTATAAAGGACAAACACAATAAAATACTGCACTGCAAGTAAAAGGAGAAGCCTGTTATGATAAGCAACTGGACACACCACAGAAGCAACAGAGAAGCAACAGAAAAGATCACATACTCTCTGGTCAGATTTACATGAAATTATAAAAAAAAAGTTAAAACTCTCCAGGCCGGAGAGAGCACAGTGGTAGGGCATTTGTCTTGCATGCAGACAGATGGCGGTTCAAATCCCAGCATCTCAGATGGTCCCCTGAGCCTGCCAGGAGCGATTTCTGAGTGCAGAGCCAAGAGTAACCCCTGAGCACTGCCAGGTGTGACCCCAAAACAAAAAGAAACAAAAAGTTAAAACTCTTGAGGTAGTAAAAAACAAACAACAACCCCACCCCCCACCCCACCCCACCCCCCGCCAATCAGGGACCTAAAGGGGACTTTGGCTGGAATACCTGGGTGGCAAGTACAAGTTCGAGAATCCAAATCCCTAGGATCTCTCAAACACCAAGCACGGGCCTACCATCAGTGTTCAGTGTCACAAACAACCCCGCAGCACCCCTCTAAGCATCTGAACCCCCAATGATGTGTGAACAGTCATCTTGGCCAGGAAGCATCGCCGCTATGTGAACACCCAGCAACCGGCTGCAAGCACCCATGTGCCTCCATCGAGTATGGAGAGAGAACCGGCTGCAAGCACCCATGTGCCTCCATCGAGTATGGAGAGAGAACCGTGGGCACCGGCTCAGCAAAGGAAGGGGTTTGAGCTCCAGGAAGCACAGCAGAGGCACAGCATGGAGCACCACAGCCTATGGCGCAGCGGCCAGCCAGCACCTCAGCTAAATATCACAGAGCCAGGCACATTCACGACCAGACACTGCCACATCAGCCGCACAATAAAGGGGGAGAGAGAGGAACCAAATGAAAAATTTAAAAGATGGAGGGAAGTGGATATGTGGTGAAGGGCTTGGTGCTGGACCATGATATGCCTGAAAGTTCATCAAGAATGACTGTAAAGTTCATGGAATCTTGGGAAGACACTTAAAGAAAGGAGTGACTGGGGGTAAATGAATGAAAAGGTGCATGAGATTTTCCTGAGTGTCCAAGCTCCAAGTCTTTTGTTTTGGGGCTGCCCTTGGCAGTGCTGCAGGATCCCTTCTGTACTGGGGAGCTGCCCCAGCAGTATTTGTGAATTCTGAGGTGACAGGGATTGAATCAGGCCACTACACACACTTTGCTCTTTGTAGCCCCATGTTCTACATTTTGATTATGGCCAAACAGAAACATGTCCACACATGGGGCCAGAGTAATAGTGTAAGAAGGACACTTGCCTTGCACACACCCTACATGAGTTCAATCAATATGGTCCCCCGAGTGCTGCTAGGAATAAAACCTGAGTGCAGAGTCAGGAGTAATCCCAGAGCACTAATGGGTGTAACCCTCCCCACCAAAAAAAGTACACAGTTGTCACACCAATCAAAATACACATCTAAAATGAGTGAACTTTCTTTTTTAGAAGGGAGTGCCCAGGGCCCGGAGAGATAGCACAGCGGTGTTTGCCTTGCAAGCAGCCGATCCAGGACCAAAGGTGGTTGGTTCGAATCCCGGTGTCCCATATGGTCCCCCGTGCCTGCCAGGAGCTATTTCTGAGCAGACAGCCAGGAGTAACCCCTGAGCAATGCCGGGTGTGGCCCAAAAACCAAAAAAAAAAAAAAAAGAAGGGAATGCCCAGTGCTCGCTTCGGCAGCACATATACTAAAATTGGAACGATACAGAGAAGATTAGCATGGCCCCTGCGCGAGGATGACACGCAAATTCGTGAAGTGTTCCATATTTAAAAAAAAAAAAAAAAGGGGAGTACCCAAATAGGTGTATTGCAAAGTGCCCTCCCTGGCATTTGTGGTCAACCATGCTGGCAGTTCTTTGCAAAGGTGGAGGATACAGAGCTGTGAGGGCCCTGCAACCTTGACAGGATTTGGGAGACCTCCAGGGGCACACCCCAGGGGAGGTGTGCTGGGGGCCTGTGCTGGTAATCAAACTAGGATTGGTTCCATGTGACACACACACCAGAATCCATTCATCTGCCCAGACCCATGAAAGAACTTTATTGTATATAAATAAATAATAAAGTAAATTGGCATGTTGAAAGATAAAATGAGGGGCCAGAGCAATAGCACAGTAGTAGGGAGTTTGCCTTGTATGTGGCCGGCCCAGGATGGACCCAGGTTCGATTCCCAACATCCCAGGCATCCTATACGGTCCCCTGAGCCTCCCAGGAGCAATTTCTGAGCACAGAACCAGGAGTAATCACTGAGCACAGCCGGGTGTGATCCAAAAACCAAAAATAAATAAAACAAAATAAAAGGAGTCTAGCATTTAAATAACTAATACTTAATCCAGAGAAACTCCAATGTAGAGCAAAAAATTTGACAAAAACCATTCAAAACTGTCAAGATTATCACAAACAAGGCTAGATAGAGCCAAGAGTAACCTAACCTAAAGCGGTGAGACAAGGCAATTTCCCAGACAACACAAGAACAAACTTCAACTTCAGTCAAAGGGAATCTGAAAGTAGGGGAGCACCTCCTCTCCATGAATGATAAATCTAGTCCTCTTCTCAACAAACAAAACAAAGCCACCTCCCATGCCTCAAGCCTGTGAAAATACCTGACACAGGGGCCGGGCGGTGGCGCTCGAGGTAAGGTGCCTGCCTTACCTGCGCTAGCCTAGGAGACAGACCGCGGTTCGATCCCCCGGCGTCCCATATGGTCCCCCAAGCCAGGAGCGACTTCTGAGCGCATAGCCAGGAGTAACCCCTGAGCATCACCGGGTGTGGCCCAAAAACCAAAAAAAAAAAAAAAAGAAAATACCTGACACATCAGAACCCAGCACAGACACTAGAGGGAAAGGAGAGGTTGAAAAGGAACAAACTGGGAAGAGAGCACAGGTGCGTTTGCCTTGCAAGCAGCCAATCCAGGACCTAAGGTGGTTGGTTCAAATCCCACCATCCCATATGCACCCCCTACCCCCCCACTCCACCCCCCAACCCCCATGCCTGCTAGGAGCTATTTCTGAGCAGATAGCCAGGAGTAGCCCCTGAGCACCGCCGGGTGTGGCCCAAAAACAAACAAACGCAAAAAAAAAAAAAAAAAAAAAAAGGAACAGACTTGGGGCTGGAGAGATAGCATGGAGGTAGGACTTTCATGCAGAAGGACAGTGATTCGAATCCCGGCATTCCATATGGTCCCCAGAGCAGTGAGCGTAGAGCCAGGAGTAACCCCTGAGAGTCATCGAGTGTAGTCCAAAAACCAAAAAACCAAAAATAAAAGAATCTGGAAAGCCAGATTCAACTTGCACTGACTTAATGACCATGATTCCACCTTAGGCAGTGGAGAACTTTTCTCCTCTTCACCAGAGAGATGATGGAACAGGGATGCTGAAGATACTGGCCCACTCACTGCTTACACAGCTGCACCAGGGTCTGTCTGACGTCAAACTGGAGACTCCCACAGATTACAGCAACAATTCATTCTCCGGTGTTTGCTGTCTATGTTTCAAAGAAAAATCAGTGGCTAATGAATGTCCCCAGTTTCCAAATCTACTTAAAATCTGAGAAATACAGTGCCTACTCCTCAAGGCATGAGGTATATGTCTCAGAGGGTCCTTTGAGCCTTCTTATTTATGTAAATTTTCTCTCTTAACTCTCTCCTGAGCCCACATGGAAAGTCAATTGAAACATCAATTTCTTTCATTTGTTTACAAGCCTGAAAAAGAATCTGTGGGTAAAAGCAATTTGTCAAACTGAGAGTTGATATACAGAATTGAAATTTCAAGGCTGAGTATATCTGTTTATTTTATGGTAGCTTTAACTCAATAGAATATTTACTATTTGAATTAATAATCTTTGGCCCAGCATTATTCAGTGGTTACTCCTGGCTCTGCACTCAAGAATAACTCCTCACAGTGTTCAAGGAACCATATGGGGTGCTGGGAATTGAAACCAAGTTGTCCACATGCAAGGCAAATGCCCTACCCACTATACTATCACTCTGGTCCCTAAATTAATAATCTATATGGTTCAATGTAATCAGTCAGAAAAATGGTATTTGCTAAAACCACCAAATAAGTTCTTCATTATTCAAGAATCACATTTCCCCTAAGCTTATACAATTCACAAGGTTAATTTTGTATACTGTAAGACAATTTATTGTTACTCCTGGTTACTCCTGGCTGTCTGCTCAGAAATAGCTCCTGGCAGGCACGGAGGACCATATGGGACACCGGGATTCGAACCAACCACCTTAGGTCCTGGATCGGCTGCTTGCAAGGCAAACGCCACTGTGCTATCTCTCCGGGCCCTATTCTATATTCTTAAATTTAAAAACTTAACATCAAGGAGTTACGGAGTCTTAACTTCATAAAATGGGATCTGAGCAGAAAAATAAAAAATGTTGAATAGCTCAGGGAAGCTGTTTTTACTATACATCATAACTTGCATATACATCTCTATATGTAGCTACACAATAATGCACCTTTATCTCCAGAAGTAACTCCACACTCATTGTAAGTGACTAAATCAAAATGAATGAATATGTAGGACCAAGAACATCAGAACGTAACTCTTAAGTTACGAAGCTCAGGCTTTGTATGCTAGAGTCCAGATTCCCATCAGAGATTCCTAAGCATAGTCAGAGACCAAGGGCACTTAGAAGATTTTTTTGATATATATTAACTTCAGGGATTGTGAATACAAAATATAAACATAAAATTTCATAAACTAAAAACAGAAATTAGAAATTACATTTTAAAATAGCACATATAACTCAATTTGTGCAATCCTCCAATGAAGAGAGTGAGAGAAATGAAGAGTGTGCCTGCCATGGTTCAGAAAATTAACCAAAATTCTTTTTTTTTGGGGGGGGGGGTTTGGTTTTTGGGCCACACTCGGTGATGCTCAGGGGTTACTCCTGGCTATGGTCTCAAGAGATCTCTCCTGGTTCAAGGGACCATATGGGGCTCAAACCCAGGTTCATCCTGGGCAGCCGCATGCAAGGCAAACTGCCAAACTGCTGTGCTATCGCTCCGGCCCCTTAACAAATATTCTTATTATCAAAGCTGGTACAGGTACAGGAAAATTAGGACATTCATTATTCTGTTCTTATTATGCATCTGAAATTTTAAAAAATAAATTTAGAGGCATACTTTACATATTTTTTTTCATGTTGCTTTAGAGCCATACTCTCAGGGCTTACTCCTGGCTCTTGCTCAGCACTGCACAGGTGACTGACTGCATGTGGTGCCAGGGATCAAACCAAGACAACTACCATACAAAGCAAGAACCTTACCCCTTACTATCTTTCTAGCCCTACATATAATAACTTTTTTTAAAATGACTATGAGGGCTGGAGAAATAGCACAGGGGAAGGGCATTTGCCTTACACACAGGACAGATCTGGGTTAGATTCCCAGCATACCATATGGTCTCCCAAGCCTGCCAGGAGCGATTTCTGAGCACAGAGCCAGGAGTAACCCCTGAGCATTGCTGGGCGCGGCCCAAAACAAAACAAAACAAAAAAAATTAAAAAAAAACAAAAACACAACTATGGAGCCAACCTGGCCACTACATGGTCCCCTAAGCACAAAGCCTAGTTAGGGTTAACCCTTGAGGTCCAGTGGATGTGTCCCTCCAGCCCCCAAAAAATAATATATAATCTCAGTCTTAAAAAGAAAAAAATAGGGGCCGGCGAGGTGGCGCTAGAGGTAAGGTGTCTGCCTTGCAAGCGCTAGCCAAGGAAAGATCACGACCGCAGTTCGATCCCCCAGTGTCCCATATGGTCCCCCCAACCTAGATGCAATTTCTGAGTGCATAGCCAGGAATAACCCCTGAGCATCAAACGGGTGTGGCCCGGAAAAAAAAAAAGAAAAAAAGAAAACATACTGATAGAAAGATATATTTGAGACTAAATTCATCATGAATAGCCTCTGCTTGTGTCTATACTTATTTGTAATTATATAGGGAGGTGCCTGAGCTAAACAGCCTTTTAAAAAATGATTAACCACAGGACCAGTAAGAGGGCTCCAAGGCTGGTGTGCACATTTGCAGGCTGGAGTCTCAGGTTCAATCCCTGCCACCACATGGTATTCCAAGCACTGCGGGTGTGACCCTGGATTATTGTGCTAGGAATGACCCTCTGGGTGTGACCTGTAATCTTGGAGGACCACAAAGTGTGTGGCACAAAGCCAAGGCCTCCTACTTGCAAAACTTGCACTCAGCCCTTTAAGCGTTTTCTCCAGCCCAAAACCAGCTAATTTAATGATTAAGAGAGAAAGCTATTACCAAAAATCCCTTGATACTTTAGTCTATGAGCAACCCAAGTGCAATTCGAGAGCCTCAGTAACTTTAGAGCTAACTAACTGGTAGGGACTGCATGAGAATACAGCTCTGTTTGACATGAATTCTGCCTGTTTTATACAATAAGCTGGGGCACTGGGGGTGTGGCCCAAAAATAAACCACCTGTGCAGGGAGAACTCTCAAAGGGCTAAAGTTAAAGTGCATGCTCTGCATGCATGAACTCTGTTGGGGGAATAACCACATTCATTGCCTGGTATGGTCCAAAAAGCAAAACAAATGAAAAAAAGAAACTACCTGTTTTATCTCTAAAAAGCAACCCTTAGTTTTCCATAAATAATTCTTTCAAATGCAAGGAGTTAACAGCGACAACAACAAAAACAAAAATTCTTCTAGTAATGCCTTGCATGAAGATCCATAGGTATTTTTAAAAACAGATTTGAGCCCTGCAAAGCAAAGTGGTTCCTAGCACACAGGGGGTAAAAGATCGGTCAGGAGGATGGTACTGGGCCAGACCCTGACCCCAGGGACACACGACAATGCACAGGGAAGCACAAATAACTGCAACTAGGTGACATAAAATAATATCAAGCCAACAGTAAAGACTGCATTCACATTAGGATATATGAGAGCTTAGCTTCGAAAACACAAAAGAAATTGTTATCTAAGCTGATCAGGAGTCAACAGTCTTCAGAACTCCAGACAGCTATGCTAATGCTAACTGATGAAATAATCGGCAGCTGTGGGTTTTGTCATTTATAAGGCATTTTCACTGAACAAGTGACTAGCCTGTCGTTGCTATTTATCTCAAGTCTTCTAAAAAGGCTTTGTTTGTTCCCGTGGTACCAGGGATGCGCCCAGGACATCATACGTGAAAGGCATGACCTCTCTCCCAGAGCCGCATCCCTGGCCACCCTCTTCAAAGTTTTAGTGGTTTTCAGCATACCACCAAAAGTACCAACATTCAAAACTAATGATATAACAAAAAAAGATTTTGAGTGTATGTCTCTAGATTGAAATCCAAATTAGGGAGCCAGAGTGATAGCACAGTGGTAGGGCATTTGCCTTGCATGCAGCCAACTTGGGATAGAGCCAGGTTCGATCCCAGGTGTCTCCCCGTATCCCATCTGGTTCCCCAAGCCTGCCAGGAGCGATTTCTGAGTACAGAGCCAGGAATAACCCCTGAGCGTTGCCGGGTGTGACACTCCACAAAATTAATTAATTAAAAATAAAATCCAAATTAGCGCTTCATATATTAAATCAAAAAATATCTAAGTACCAGTACTCAGTCTATGCAAAAAATATATATATCCATGCTTTATGCTATTTCCTCTTTTAGTAAAGACCATTCATTATAAAAGACTTTTTAAAACTGCTTCTCATCTGTTAACAAACTGTCATAGAAGTCCACAGTTTGTTCATAAAACACATGAGGGACAATATATTATTTTTTTTTAAGTTTAATGACAAATAATAAAAATCTGGTCTCTTTGTTAAAAGGGAGGAAATGCAGCCATAAATAGAAACAAATCATATTTATCTTTTCCTCACAGCATCCTGAAAGCACAGACTTAATCACAATGGCTCTATTAAACCTCATAGTTGTCATGTTTGCATTTACCTCACTCTGACAATTCTGTTTTCTATTTTTATTTTAATGTCTTTAATGGGTGTGTGTTTGTGCATGCGGACATGTGCTCTTTACTATAAACTGGGCCCAATGTTTGGCACTCCAAGGAGCAGCCCTGAGCTGCTCAAACCCAAAAATAATATACAATTATAAATTTTTCATCCAAGACTCAGAAAGACCTGCCAGTTCTTTTTTTTGAGGGGGATGGGGTGGGGTGGGGTTTAACACCCAGCAGCTAGCTCTCAGGGGTTACTCCTGGCTCTACGCTCAGAAATCGCTCCTGGCAGGCTCTGGGGACCATATGGGATGCCGGATTCAAACCACCGTCCTTCTGCATGCAAGGCAAACATCCTATCTCCATGCTATCTCTCCGGCCCAGACCTGACAGTTCTTAAGAGATCTACTTGTGTGAAAGAAAACAGTATAGAAACTTCCATTCCCCCAAACCAAATTTTCAATGCAATTACATTTCAAACACAAATAAGGGTTTTATTGTGGATGATTCCACAATTCAAACAGAAAAACAAATGTCTATGAACAACCATTTTTGAGAAGAACTGGTAAAAAAAAAATGTTTACTATGTTCATAAAACTTAAAGCACTTGAACCTGATTTTGGTATATAAAATCAAACCAATGAAAATGAAGAAGAAAGCTCACAACATCAGCCAGGAATATGGCTGAATGGGGAGCACTGACTCAGCATGTGTGAGACCCTAGATTTAAGCCTGAGCACCACAAAAACAACATTTGGAAAACCAGATAGCACCATGCCAAATCACTGAGGAAAAGACAAGACTATCACCAATAAAACATGACATTAATCAGTCACACACAAGAAAAAGTCTGTATCTCAGAGCATAGCCACAAATTTTAACTGAAAAAAAATATCACTTGCAGAATATATACATGGACTCAGTTTTTATAGCATTAAAAAAATGGACAACAGCAGCTCACAACTCTGTATGTGGAAGTTGCTGAACCATGTAGCAAAAGTGCAGAAAACATGCACATAAGCCTATCAATTCTTTGCACCACCACATTTCTGGAGGAAGGAAAATCTGGAGAAAGGATTCAGGAAAGCATTAGCTTTAAAGTTGAGTTTTTTGTTTGTTTTTGCCTTAGGGCCACAGTTGGTGATGTTCAGGAGTTACTTCGGCTTTGCACTCAGAAATTATTCCTGGCAATGCTCAGAGAACCATGTAAGATGCTGGGGATCAAACTTGGATCTGCTGCATGCAAAGCAAGTACCCTATCTGCTATACTCCTTCCAAATCCTAGTCTATAATTTTTGTCTCATCCCATACTCCCACAAAATGGATGTTTGTGGTAAAATTTCCCCCTTTTTTGGCCTTGTACGTTATGCTTATTTGCAATGAAATAAAATAAGATGAAAAAGACCCTTCAATGGGCCCGGAGAGATAGCACAGCGCCGCTTGCCTTGCAAGCAGCCGATCCAGGCCCACCTAACCTAGTTTCAATTTCTAGCATCTCATATGGTTCCCAGAACACTACCAGGAGTGACTCCTGATTGCAGAGCCATGAGTAACCACTGAGCACTGCCAGGTATGGCCCCCAATCAAAAACAAACAAAAGAATCAGAATGTCATAGCTAATTGAGGCTTCTATTTTAAAACAAGGAAACTGTAGGGGTTTTTTCTTTATATGTTTAAAGTTAATTGTTTAATGAATGGAACATTCCCATGTGCAATTCTCAAAATACCACTTTTGCTAAAATTGCATCATTCCAGTTAATCCCTAAGAAATGTCATGCATCTATGGCTTATACCACCAGTTCACTGTCTAATCCTAAAATGTAACAGTAAGTACCAGGTTTTTCTGCTTCTTCAGTTTATTTTTGTGGGGAGGGTAGGGAGGGACAACACCCCACGGTGCTCAGGGGTTACTCCAGACCGAGGGGAAGAAGATTGAGGCTCTGACCACGTGGTACTTGGAGGGACCCCACGTCCCAGGCCGACAGCATGTGCTCACAGTACACCAAATACCAGGCCTAAAATAGCTCTCCCTTATCTCTGAATTATATTGTAGGTTTCCCATTAACAAGGAAAGATTTACTTTTCCAAGCCTGCAGTCATTCGTCACTCAGAAGGACCCAGATCTAGTTGTCATGGTGATAGCAAGACATGGAAGACAAAATTAACTCTACTTTTTCGGCAGCTCAAGTATGACCACTGGCATTTTATGTGGGCAAATAAAAATAATTGCAGAACCAGATGGGTGATATTTATTTATAAAATTTTGAAACAGGGAAACATAAATAGAAAGAAAACACAGGCTTGAGAGGTTAGTCAGACTGAAGCCGAAACCTGGCCCAGCCCTCTGGTTTACAGGACCCAAGAGCTTCCTGGAACTTCGCCTTCCTTTCGCAGGGCTGAGCCCTCACTCTACTAGAAGACAGCGCTGGTTACAGGAGAGAAGAGCACGTAGCCCAGGAGAGCAGCCAAGACATAAACAATGTGGATGCCTTTCAGTAGCAAGGCCACTTAAAATGTAAGAATACCATCAAGAATTCCACTGAAGGGTTCATCTCTATCCATAGTAGCATATTCTGGTTATCAGTTTACCTAACATGATTTAAAAATCCATAGACTTAAAATGTTATTCTAACGTATTTTAGATGCATCTAAGTCACAAATTGGTATTTTGTGTTGTCCTATATATAATTCTTAGAAGAAATCTCATCAACACATTTGGCCCTCTCCAGTGGGGGTTGGTGAGAGAGTATAGGAGGTAAGGTACTCATCATTCATACATCTAATTAGAGTTTGATCCCCAGCATTCCATATGGTCCCCAGAACCTAGCCAGTGCTGATTCCTGAGTGTAGAGCCAAGAGTTAGTTCTGAGCACCGAAGACCCCAGAATAAAACACAAAATACACATTTCCTCCAGAACCACAGAAAAAGTTCAAAGCTATTTTCATACCTCAACAGTTCTGAGAATAGGAAGAAGAGAATGGCAGGATCAAGGATCTCCTTTTGCCTTGCACTTAGCTGACCAGAGTTCAATCCCCTATATTCCATATGGTCCCCTGAGCCAGCAAGGAGTGATCCTTGAACAGAGGAAAGGAGCAAGCCCTGAATGCTGCCAGGTGCAGTCCAAAAGAAAAAGTTGGTTTTTTTTTTTTTTTTCATGCTGTGAGTCCTCCACTTGTTTAATCACCAAAAACATTAGGTACCAACTTCAGAACTAGGAACTGAAGTCAGAATATAGGCCAGCTAATTTACCCAAACTTGCAGCCTGAAAAAGAGTCAGCACTTCTGTGCAAAAACAAGGAACCTGGGCCCGGAGAGATAGCACAGCGGCGTTTGCCTTGCAAGCAGCCGATCCAGAACCAAAGGTGGTTGGTTCGAATCCTGGTGTCCCATATGGTCCCCCGTGCCTGCCAGGAGCTATTTCTGAGCAAACAGCCAGGAGTAACCTCTGAGCACCGCCGGGTGTGGCCCAAAAACCAAAAAAAAAAAAAAAAAAAGGAACCTCCCAAGTAAGATACAATAGTGCTCTCGTAACAGTGTCTGTCCATAGCATTATGAAAAGACAAAGAATTAACTGAATGTAACTCTCCCAAAGGAGATAAATTTAAATTCAAAAAAAATCCCTTTGGTATTGTTTTCTGTTTTTAACTGACCCTTTCTCCAGAGTCTTGCAATGAAGAATAGTTGGCAGGATCTTTTTCCTGTTCGTTTTTGTTATTATTGTTGGAAGTGCTACTAGGGGTACATGCGATTTTATAATCTTACCTAAAAATTATCCTCCCCAACTGGGGCCCCTCTTCACCGAGACTCTTAACTTCAGGAGTGGCCTGATAAACAAGGTTCACCAATTGGCAATCGAAGGATGGGGTGACAGGACCAGAAACCTGGTCAATATACTCTCATCGCTGATTTGTTCTTTCACAAGTAGCAATGCAGAAGCTTAACAATAGGGTAAAGTATGAAGTGAAGGACTCACTATATCTAAATAATCTCTAAATAAGGAGAGCTTCTAAATTATACTTTCTAAATTATACTATTCCTTACGTTTACATTCAACATCTAGGAAACTGGTGGTCATTCCCAGCCCCACGCTTTCATTAGCTTTCTTTCTTACTGGTCACTATCACCTTCTATTTTGTTGTTTTGGTTTGGTTTAAGACCACATCCTGTGGTGATAAGGTTCTAACCCTGGCTCAGTGCTCAGGAGTGACCCCTGGTAGTACTTGGAGAACAATATACAGTGCCAGGGATTTAAACACAGGTCTTATATATGCAAGACAAGTTTCTACACCTACTATCTCTCTGGCCCTCATCTTCTATCCTCGATCAATCGTAGCCCTATGTATAGCAACTTTTCCTATTTCCCACTGGAGTGTCAGATCTGTATTCCTGGTTTCAAGAATCATTGCCCTTTGTTTACTCATAAACTACCATATTTTTTATAAAACAAGTCAAATAAATATATCAATAAAATCTGTAGTATTTACATAAAAGCAAAATATTGTTGAAAGCCTAGAATATAAACATAACAAGATCAGACCAAATATCACTACAGATACACTTGTAAAATTACTGCACAGGAGGGGCTGGAGTGATAGCACAGTGGATAAGGCATTTGCCTTGCACATGGCCAATCCAGGTTCAATCCTCGGCATCCCATATGGTCCACCAAGCCTGCCAGGAGTAACCCTGAATGCCGACAGGTGTGGACCAGAAACCAAAGGAAAGAAACTACTGCACAGAAAAAAAAATATGAGCTCTAGAAGTGTTTCTTAAAATAAAAAAAAAAAACACTACATATGTATTTTTCTAAATCATGCTTGTCAGTATGATTTAAAAAAATCATACTGTATGATAAAACTTTGAGGTTTTATCATATTTTGTTGTTTTGGGGTCACACCCAGTGGTGCTCAGGGGTTACTCCCAACTCTTTGTTCAAAGTTCACTCCCAGAACGTGGAGGATGGTGGAAGGTATGTGCTCTACGACGTGTCATATTCCCAGCCCTATCTCCAACTTTTCACATACCATAGACACTCCCCATCCCTGTTTCCTTGAAAATGTCTGTAACGCTTACATGATATTCTACTAATGTCATACAGTAATTCATTAACTTTTGTCTCCTGGGAGTTCCTTATCGACACAATATGTAGGGCTACCTCTTGAAGATACCAAACTGGTCCTCTTTACCCCTACGACAAATAATGATGGAACTAGCACTCTAGCTTTAAACAAACAAAATAAACAAACAAGAAAAACCCTGATAATCTTTATTTCCTTTATGTCTTGAAATATATGCCAAAACTGGCGTTGCTCAACTGAAAGGCTTATATATATTTTATGTTTCTGAGTTATAGAGTTAATTTATTTTCTATAGTTTAAACCACTCATATCCTCAGTTCCAAAGTATACTCCAGTGTATAAGAAACAGTGCTTTGGGGCCAGAGTATAGTACTTGCACACAGCTGACCCAGGTTTGATTCCAGGTGAACCAGGTCATGAGCCCACCAGAAATTATTCCTGAGTACAGAACCAGAAGTAACCAGTGAGTACCACTAGTTGTGGTCCAAAAACAAAAACAGAAAAAAGAGAAGAAACAGTGCTTTAGGGTCAGAGTGACTGTACAGTAGGCTGGGTACTTAGCTTGTATATGATCAACTCATTTGATCCCCAGCATCCCATGGTCACTCAAGCACCCCCAGAAGTGAGTCCTAAACTTAAGAGTCAAGAATAAGCCTTTAGCACCACTGGGGATGATCCAAAAATTAAAATAAATAAATAAAAGGAGGGGTGATTGAAGAAAGGAAAAAGGCCAGAGCTACATAGTAAGCACAGTACTGTAGGGAAGGTGTTTGCTTTGCATGAGGTCTACCCAGATTTGACTCCCTGGCATCCATTAAGGTCCCTGGAATCTGCCAGGAGTAATTTCTTATTGCAGAGCTAGAAGTAGCCCTTTAGCAAGGTGTGGTCCAAAAACAAACAAAAGAAAGAAAAAAAAAGCAGTGACTTACTAAAACCTTCCTTGGTATTAAGTATTCATTTTAATTGCAATTTTAAAAAGGAGAAGAATAAATGAAGTTCTCAATATAGAAAGACATGAATAACCTGACTTTTCTCAATTTCTGTTGACTCAGTACCCAAGATGATATCTTATGCTACAGTGCTTTATCTTTTTTCCAAAGCTATTATTTTTTTTTTTTTTTTTTACTTCTCAAATACTTACTGCTTGCCTACAGTCTTCCAGGTCTAGGGAACATTTTTAAAAATGAGTAAGACAGACAAGTTTAATCAAGCCAGAAAAACTAGCACCATGATTTCTCCTTCCAAAGGATGCCAAATTCCCACTCCACCAACCAACCCCTGATCGGCTCAATCTGGAGAACAGGCAGTTCTAAGAGTGGCCAGCGACTACCAGGAGGCCTGTAAGTGGTGAGAGGGGAGGCTGAGAAATCAGACAATGTCAAGTACAGAGAGTTCTGGAAGGCTTGTCTTTCTTCTGGAACCAGGCTTCCCGCCCTGAAACACCACCCACTCAGTGTGCCAGTCACATAATCCTGACTAGTCATTACTCAATGCTTTAAAGTAACATTACTTGCATTTCCGAAGGAGACTTATTTCACTGCTACAAATGTTAAACATTATTTGCCACAATAAAAAGTAGAATTAGAAAAATACAAAAACCCGGCGAGGTGGCGCTAGAGGTAAGGTGTCTGACTTGCAAGCGCACTAGCCAAAAAAGGACCGCGGTTCGATCCCCCAGCATCCCATATGGTCCCCCCCAAGCCAGGGGCAATTTCTGAGCACTTAGCCAGGAGTAACCCCTGAACATCAAACGAGTGTGCCCCCCCCAAAAAAAAGAAAAGAAAAAAGAAAACTACAAAAACAATTACTAAAAAAAAAATTTCTTTTTTTTTTTTCATTAAAAACTAAATACAAGGGCCCAGAGATCTAGTTCAGCAGACATGGTGCTTACCTTGCACAGAACTGACCCTGATTCCATCTTGCCAACCCTTCAGGTCCCCCAATCCTAGCCAGGAGTGACTCCAAAGCACATAATCAGGAATAAACTCTGAGTACCCATCCACCAGGGGTAGCCACAAAACAAAAGATTAAATGCAAGTAAGGATTCCTGGTAATAAGTACACTAATTTAACTAGCACAGCTGAACACCAGAGCAGTCTCTTAAAAAAAAAAAAAAAAGACATTTATTTCATGTTTCCATCTTATAAAATCTTCTAAAATTGAGATTGTAGAGATAGAATTGAGGACAGGGTGCTTGCCTTTCATGCAGCTAACCCAGGTTTGATACCTAGTATCCTGAAGATCAGGGTTAAAACAGAAGCACTGCCAGATGTGACTCAAAACAAACAACAACAGCCGCAAAAAAGACAATAAAGAGCTAAATCCCAAATCTCCTAAAATTATGATGTGGCTTTAGTCAAACTTACCCAAAAAAGCCCTATTCAATTCAATGTTCCAGTGATAATTTAATGGAAAAGAGCAGTTGAAGCAGGAGACACAGAGCTCTCAGACACCTTCAACTTCACGTTGATTCTAAGCAGAGGAGGAGCCCGGGAGGTAATGGACCAGAGCACAGGGCTTACTTCTGCCTCTCCACTCAGAAATCACTCCTGGTGTTGCGTGGGGGTCCATATGGGATGCTGGGATCCAACCCAGGTAGACCAAATGTAAGGCCAGTGCCCTCCCCACTGTATCATCACATGCCTTACATGTAGGAGGCATAGATTCAATCCCCAAGCATTGGGCCAGTACCACCAGATGTGGCCCAAAATAAAAATATATAAACATATGAGATGCATGTGAGTTCACTGATTAATCTTTACATGAAAGCATGAGGTATTTTGAGGGGTGGGGAAGAGGAGTGTGCTGACTGGAATTATCTTTCTTGCATAAATGACACTAAAATACATGAACTATGATTTATTTTCTTTTTCAATTTCCTTACAGAGTCCATAAGAAACTAAAGACATTATAGCCTCTTTTCCCTAATAGCTAATAGTTGTTTTTCATCCACATTTAATTTGACAGCAAGTTTTTAGTGACAAGTCTCTACTCGCATTTCCAAAGTACACGCATAATTCAAGTTTTCGTAAATAACTTTTCATATGCTCATATTTCATAGATTTTCATGAGTGTTAGCTACACTATTTCACTTCCAGCTAAGTGCAACCCATTGGGGTTATACAGCACAATTAGAAGATGAAGTAAACAGGCATACTACAAAGTGACCTAAAGACATACACGTCTGTGGGTAAAGGCAGGAGAGCAGAAAGAAATGGAGCGAATCCATAACACAGAGGATAGCCACTGTTGCTTTGTCTCTCTTTTTCCTAACACACTCATCACATCTTCCGAAATGTTTCCTTATAACACCCCTGGATGTGCCAGAACTTCATGAATTCCTAAATGACTGCCTGTCTTTAGTTCACTTCTTCCAGCAGTTCCTTAAATGTACTCAGCAAAAGGGCCAGAGAAATAGCATGGAGATATGGAGTTTGTCTTGCATGCAGAAGGACGGTGGTTTGAATCCCGGCATCCCGTATGGTCCCCCGAGCCTGCCAAAAGTGATTTCTGTGCAAAGATCTAGCCAGGAGTAACCCCTGAGCACTTGCAGGTGTGACCCCCCCCCCAAAAAAAATGTACTCAGCTATCTTGAGACACATCAAAACATCTATTTTATTTTTAAATTCAGAAGAGGGACCAGAGCTATAGCGCAGCAGTAGGGCATTTGCCTTGCCTGAGGCCAACCTGGGAGGGAGCAGGGTTCGATCCCCAGCATCCCATATGGTCCCCTGAGCCTGCCAGGATCGATTTCTGAGCACAGAACCATGAGTAACTCCTGAGCATCGCTGGGTGTGGCTCAAACCTCCACTCCAAAAAAGAATAATGATCTTTTTTGGCACGTCTGCAACATCTCTAACACTATTATTTTTAAGAATTTTGCCAGTCATTATAGTTCAAAACCATTCATTTAAAAAAAACTTCAAAAAACACTTGCTATCTTAACTTCAAAATTAAAACTGCAGGGGCCGGAGAGATAGCATGGAGGTAGGGCATTTGCCTTGCATGCAGAAAGACAGTGGTTCGAATCCCGGCATCCCATATGTCCCCCGAGCCTGCCAGGAGCGATTTCTGAATGTAGAGCCAGGAATAACCTCTGAGCGCTGCTGGGTATAACCCAAAAAAATCAAGAAAATTAAATTAAAGCTGCATAGTTCATTTGACAGAAAGGAAAAGTCTTCACACATCCATTTGAGTCTCAAGAAAAATTTCAAGTATTTCTGGAAGACATCGTCCCTTTGTGAGATCATATGCATAACTGGGAAACACTTATACATACAAATTTACGTGAACAACAACTTAAACTATCCCAACAATGCTAAGTATCCAATTCACAAAACAATGTGAAAAGGCAACTTGCAAAACTAAAATGATGGATACATGAGTTGAAATTCCTTCCCCCCCCCCCTTTTTTTTTTGATTTTTGGTTTTTGGGCCACATCCGTTTGACACTCAGGGATTACTTCTGGCTATGCACTCAGAAATCGCTCCTGGCTTGGGGGACCATATGGGACACCGGGGGATCTAACCACAGTCCTTCCTTGGCTAGCGCATGCAAGGCAGACACCTTACCTCTAGCGCCACCTTCCAGGCCCCTCCTTTTCCTCTTGAAAGGATAACTTAACAACCCTTATTTAAAAAAAAAACTAAAATATTTTTAATTTTAAAAAATGGCTTTAGGCCGAAGCGATAGCGGAAGAGTTAAGGCATTTGAATTGCATGAAGCTGACTCCAGTTCAATCTCCAGCTGGTTCCCTGAGCACTGCTGGAGTGATTCCCTGAGCACAGGCCAACGAGTAAGCCCTGAGCACCACTGGGTGTGGCCCCCAAACAAAATATGACATATGGCTTAAAGACAGATCATTTTCACAAGAATTCTCCTATGCTGGAAGGCAGTAGTAAGAAGCGAGTGCTGTTAAGGGGTACATTGCTCTAGTATCTGAGGGTCTCAATGTTCACATATCAAGCTGCAGAACACACGTGTGGAATCACACTCGTGGTCCCAGTGACCACAGTGGCAGCACCAGAGATCACAGATAGCAATGTGGGATGGTACCAGGGTTCAAAGTCATGGTCTCATACATGCAGGCACGTGTTGGGCCACTGAGCCATACCTCTGGGCAATCAATTTTCAACTTTTTCCTTCCTAAAGCTCTGGTAAGGAGACAATAGAGAATGTACAGCAGGAGAGCTCTTGCTTTGCACACTCCAAGCCAAGTTCTATTGCTAGCATCCCATATGGTCCCCAAACCCGCCAGGAGTAAACCCTAAGAGCAGAGTCAAGAGTTAGTCTTGAGCACCACCAGGGGCAGCCAAAAAAACAAAACAAGCATTCTGGTAGGCATGCTCCTATACTCTTGCTATTCCTCCACACTCAGGCCTTTGAATGCTTCTCCAAAGTCTTTGAGAGATTTCTGCATTCTCCCAAATATTTGACCCAAGACACTGCTAGATTTCCTGGCCTTCAGGTAAAATCTTGTCCATGGCATCTGTTCCAATTTTTCTAGTTGCTACCATGCACAGGACAGTGAATTTGTGTTCAGTTCTCCATACCCAGGCCCCTCAGAGATAACTGGGGAGTCCAGTGGGTTCCTGTGGCAGCTCCCAGAAGTCATGCCAGGCTCATTCTCTACCACACTGAAGAGCAGCTGGCCTGTGTGGCCAACAGAAGATTGCAAAATTGACAGAGCATGACTCCCAAGACCAGCCCATAAATTTGCGGCTTCCACCTGGTTCTCTCTGATCCCAGTCCTGAGAAGTGCCCGCTGCGGCATCATTCCCAGGGAGAGGTCCCCGCGTGAGGAGCCCAGGCAGACCCACAACCTGCCAGGCGAGTGAGTGAGTCAGCACCAGGCGGGTCCACCCGCTTCAGCCCAGCCCTTGCTGCAGCCCCAGACATCCCGACTGCAACCTCATTATAGTCTTTCAGCCAGAACCACCCAGCTAAGCTGCTCCCACAGATCTGATCACAGCATAGGCCAGGAGATAATAAATGTTTAGCAGCACTGACAGAATATTTTCTGATGATTACAATGCCTTGTGTCCAAGATCCTAATTCAGGTACATGGGTCGAATTTTACTATGACACTTTACACTGGTTAATTTTACATTTTACTTGTGGTTAATGTGACTAAAAGAAACTAAAAAAAAAATTTATGGCATTAGAAATGAATCTCAATTGGCTTTTTGAGTATACATATTTTTTATAATTTCTCTATTTAAACACCGTGATTACAAACATAATTTTAGTTGGGTTTCAGTTATAACAAGAACATCCCTCTTCACCCCTGCAACCTTCCCATCACCAATGCCCCCATCTCTTCCCTCCCCACCCCCCACCTGTATTTGAGACAGGCTTTCTACATCCCTCACTCACTGACATTGCTATGATAGTTCTCAGCATAGTTATTCTCTAACTGCACTCACCACTTTTTGTGGTGAACTTCATATCTTTAGCCAGTCCTTCCAGTCCTCATTCCTGGAAATTATTTCTTAAAACCCATAGATGAGTGAGACTATTCTGTGTGTGTCTTTCTCCCTCTGACTAATTTCACTCATTATAATAGATTCCATGTACATCCATGTATAGGAAAATTTCATGACTTCATCACTCCTGACGGTTGTATAATATCCCATTGTGTATATGTACCACAATTTCTTTAGCCATTCATCTGTTGAAGGGCATCTTGGTTGTTTCAAGAGTCTAGCTAGTGTAAAAAGTGCTGCGATGAATAGAAACTAAATTTCATCTTTTTTTTTTTTTTTTTTTTTTTTTTTGTGGTTTTTGGGTCACACCCGGCAGTGCTCAGGGGTTATTTCTGGCTCCAGGCTCAGAAATTGCTCCTGGCAGGCACAGGGGACCATATGGGGCGCCGGGACTCGAACCGATGACCTCCTGCATGAAAGGCAAACGCCTTACCTCCATGCTATCTCTCCGGCCCCACTAAATTTCATCTTTATTAAGTTCAAGTCCTATGTGTCTTGTGGCAAGCATGTTAGATAATCAATTGCATGGTCTTATTAGGCATCAATGGGCAATTAATATAATGCCTTAAATTAAATTAATTTCACCTCATCCTTACCTTCTCCATTTTTATACTAGCAGTCAATCAAACAAAAATAACAAAACTTAGGGCTGGAGCGATAGCACAGCAGTAGGGTGTTTGCCTTGCAAGTGGCGGATCTAGGACAGACCTTGGTTCAACCCCCTGGAGTCCCATATGGTTCCCCAAGCCAGGAGTGATCTGAGTGCATAGCCAGGAGTAACCCCTGAGTGTCACAGGGTGTGACCCAAAAAAAAAAAAAAAACTTGGAACCAGAGAGCACAACGATTGGGTGTTTGCCTTACAAGCAGCTGACCTGAGAGGGACCCAGTTCAATTCAGTTCAATTCCCGGCATCCTATATGGTCCCCCAAACTCCACTAGGTGTGAGCCTTGAGCATAAAGTCATGAGTAAGTTCTGAGCACTATTGGGTATGACCCCAGAAAAGTAGCTTTCTGGTGTCAGAGAGATAGCACAGTGGATAAGGCACCTGTCTTGAAGGCAGCTCACCCAAGCTCAATCCCAGAACCTCAGATGACCCCCCCCCAACCTTGCCAAGAGTGATCCCTGAGAACAAAGCCAAGAGTAAGCCCTTTACACTACCAGGTGTGCCCCCCCCAAAACAGTAAAAATTATAGCTTAAATGGAAAAATTAATAGTTGGAGATAAAGGAGATAAGGGAAGAAAGGTCAATATAGTGTCATCTCTGAAATAAATATGCTATTCTAAAGAAAGAACTAATCTAAAATATAGAGGATAGTCTAAAGACAACTAGTGAGTAATCCAGTAATCCTCCAGGGTGTCTTCTATGTGGACAGAGAAGGGCAGGGAATATCAAAATGATCAAGCAGAAATAATTTCAAGGTTGAGGAAGAGCAGAGGCCCAAGGTGGGATTGAGTAAGAAAGATCAGAAACCTAGCGAGGAAAGTAATGGCTGAGTGCATCAGACAAACTCACACATACAGAAAAGACTGCATGCCGCATACACATTAAAAAGACTGTATGTCCCCCACCCCACACACACAAAGAACATAGCAGAGCACATTGAGAGACGGTAGAGCCCTTCAAGGAATGATGCAGCCAGATATCTGAAGAACAAGCTCAAAGGAGTCACAGAATTGCAAATGCCAGACTTTTCTAATGGACTAGACCATTTGAGATAACAGACAACAAGGGAAAGAGGGGCACTGGAGAGATAGTACAGCAGGTAAGGCACTTGCCTTGCATGTGATGACCTCGGTTTGATCCCTGGCATCCCATTTGGTTGCCCAAGCACCACTAGGAATAATTCCTGAGTGCAGAGCCAGGAGTTACCCTAAGCATGGCCAGGTGTGGCCCCAAAATAATGAGATGGGTTATACTCTATGATAATGTGAATGCCTTATATCTGGAAGCCCTAGGTTTGATCCCTGGACCAATAATAATAATTTAATTAAAGCTTGGGAGTCTCGTTCATTCTATTTTACAATCTAATGTTTATCTTGAATGCCCAAGATAATGTAGGACTCATAAGACAATTAAGCAGGAACCAGAGATGTAATACAGTGGGTAGAGAGCTCTTGTCTTGCAAACAGCTGACCTGGGTTCAATTCTCAGTACCACATAAAGTCCCCCACGCCTGAAAGGAGTGATCCCTGGGTGCAGGCCCAGAGTAACCTCCGAGCATTGGGTATGGCCCAAAAACAAACAAAGAATGTAAATAAGACAATTGATCAAAACAAAAAAATTACATTTCTGTACTAAGTGTCTTGGAATGGTCCCTTGAAGACAATTTAGAAATTGCTGCTACAGTTTACATGAATTGACGCAGAACTAAATAAATAACCTACTGGGACTGGAGAGATAACTCAAAGGGTTGCTCTGCTTGCAAGAGGTCTGGCTTCAATCCCTGACACCACATGGTGTCCTGAGAACCTCCAAAAACGACCCGAAGTACAGAACTTGGAAGCAGCCCTTGAGCATGCTCAGTGTGGCCCAAAAAAACCACAATTTTTTATTTATTTATTTATTTATTTATTTATTTATTTATTTATTTTTGGTTTTTGGGCCACACCCGGCGGTGCTCAGGGGTGACTCCTGGCTGTCTGCTCAGAAATAGCTCCTGGCAGGCACGGGGGACCATATGGGACACCGGGATTCGAACCAACCATCTTTGGTTCTGGATCGGCTGCTTGCAAGGCAAACGCCTCTGTGCTATCTCTCCGGGCCCACAATTAGTTATTAATAAATATAAGCTTTGAGGGATAGAACATTCTCATTTGAATTTTACACAATTTGTGTTTGAATTCTCATCGCATCCAAATAAGAACTACCAAACGTTATGTATAATGACAGAGAATCAAGAGTCAAAAGACCTGCTTTAAACCTGGCTCCAAAATGAGCTCATCTGAGAAGTTCTGAACTAGTCGATATATATCTCTTCACTAGTCATTCAACTAGTTCTTCTCTTCTGTAAAATGGGTGTCACATCTTCCATGTGGCATTCATTAAATTTATGTTTTAAAAAAGTCTGCAACGCATGAAACTTAATAAACAGAGGCTTGTTATTAGTTATGAAATGAATGGCTGTAGAAGTATAGTCATTGCAGTTGTAAATGACTGCTAGTAGCACACAAATAAACATACAAAAGAGACAATAATATGGCCAGTTAAATGCGAGGAGACTAAGTGAAGCATACCATTTGCGATAAGAACTTCACCTTTCAAAAGGTAAAAACAAGCACAGGCAAACATTTCCACAATAACTAAATCATCATTGATGGGCTGTGAATCAGCTGCTTACTCCCTCATTTTTTTTTCCCCAAACCTGAGTTTCTCACTTCACCAGCCCTCAAAGACAACGAACATTCTCCAGGCTAGTCACATTGATCGCAGCAAACTTTTCAAGCTGGATAAGCAACTGACTCCTTATGGCTAACAGTGTGAGGAAGCAAAGCTAGCTAAAATGAGATATGGTAAATATTTATGCAGAATTAACAGACCTTTACCCCACAGGGAGGTTGCAAGCATGGGAAAAAAGGCGCTTCCCAGAACTTGGCCAAGCGGATGTCTGTGGAGCTCCCGGAGGACTCGATGGTCTCAGCAGCCCAAAGAAGGCTTCAAAGGGCAATGCCCTTCACATGGAGCCTCTTGCTAAGTCTCAAACCAGTCAAATTCTCAATTTGCAACTCCATTCTTTCTTTACCCAGAAACAGTACTTACTCAATAAAAGATGGAGCATGTGGGCTTCTTTAATTTTTAAAAATGAATATGCCTACTCTGTTCTAGTTTCTTGAGGCTAGTTATGGGAAAAAAATCAATTTATAGATAAAGAAGATTAGGTTCAAAAGAGCAAAAAAATCAATTTATAGATAAAAAAAGATTAGGTTCAACAGATATAGCACTTAAGAAAATTTTTTTCCGGGGGCCAGAGAGAGAGCATGGAGGTAAGGTGTTTGTCTTGCATGCAAAAGGACAGTGGTTTGAATCCCGGCATCCCATATGGTCCCCTGAGCCTGCCAGGAGCGATTTCTGAGCAGATAGTCAGGAGTAACCCCTGAGCACCACCAGGTGTGGCCCAAAAACAAAAAAAACAAACAAAAAAAATTGTCTTTCCAATGCTATAATATAGAAAAGGCTTGCCTAAAATAATTTGTGTGACGAAATTTCAGTAACAGGAAAAATGAATTTACAAAGAAAAAATGAAGACTTAAAAGTAATGATGTTCGGGCCGGAGAGATAGCATGGAGGTAAGGCGTTTGCCTTTCATGCAAAAGGTCGGTGATTCAAATCCTGGCATCCCATATGGTCTCCCGAGCATGCCAGGAGTGATTTCTGAGCATAGAGCCAGGAGTAATCCCTGAGCACTACCGGGTGTGACCCAAAAATCAAAAAATAAAACAAAAGTAATGATGTTCTGGAGAGAAAGGAACTCTTATCCACTGCTGGTGGGAATGCTGCCTAAGCAATATAGAGATTCCTCCAAAAGCTAGAAATTGAGCTCCCATACAATCCAGCTATACCACTCCTAGGGATATACCCTAGGAACACAAAAATACAATACAAAAATCCTTTCCTCACATCTATATTCATTACAGCACTATCTACACTAGCCAGACTCTGGAAACAACCAAGATGCTCTTCAACAGATGAATGGCTAAAGAAACTTTGGTACATATACACAATGGAATATTATGCAGCCGTCAGGAGAGATGAAGTCATGACATTTTCCTATACATGGATGTACATGGAATCTATTATGCTGAGTGAAATAAGTCAGAAGAAGAGAGACACACAGAATAGTCTCACTCATCTATTGGTTTTAAGAAAAAATAAGATATTTTTGCAATAATTCTCAGAGACAAAAGAGAGGAGGGCTGGAAGGTTCAGCTCACGACATGAAGCTCACCACAAAGAGTGATGAGTGCAGTTAGAGAAATAACTACATTGAGAATTATCATAACAATGTGAATAAATGAGGGATGTAGAAAGCCTGTCTCAAGTACAGGCGGGGGGGTGGTGGTGGAAAGGAGGGATTTTTGGGACATTGGTGATGGGAATGTTGAACTGGTGAAGGGGGTGTTCTTTACATGACTGAAATCCAACTACAATCATATTTGTAATCAAGGTGTTTAAAGATATAAAAAAGTAATGATGTTCTATGGATTACAGATGAATCTAAAGCTAGAATAAAAGGAATACTTAACCACAAACTGCTAAAGAAAGAAAGATTACCTCTTTTAACGAATAATATCAACAAAAAATATTATTAGACTCCTAAAACTCAATTATTAACAACTTTGTAGATCATGGTGCCTAAAGAAAAAAGAAAAAATATTATATCCAGGGGCCGGAGAGAGCACAGCAGTAGGGCTTTTGCCTTGCATGAAGCCAACCTGGGAGGGACCCAGTACAATTCCCAGCATCCCATATGGTCCCCCAGCCTGCAGGGAAATTTCTGAGTGCAGAGCCAGGAGTAACCACTGAGCGGTGTCGGGTGTGGCCCAAAAACAAATCCATCAATCAATAAATAGAGTTTAATATTTAAGATCAATAAATAAAGTTTAAAATTTTCACTTAACCAAGCACACTCTTGGATAAGAAAAAAACAAACCCAATTTATTCAGTCATTTCTGATTTGCAAAGGTCTGATCACCTACTGTTAAAATCATTCATGTGCTTCCTTTTCTTCTTGAAATACTCACTACAACAATGTTCTGAGTCACTTCTTATTGTTTTTGTGCTTACAATACAAATTTAAAAAAAGCCAAAACCCAGAAAATTTAAATTCAATGGATCTTAAACTCCCCCCCCCCAAAAAAAAAACCATCAGAAAAACTATTTAGGGCTGGAGAGATAGCACGGAGGTAGGGCATTTGCCTTGCATGTAGAAGGACGGTGGTTCGAATCTCGGCATCCCATATGGTCTCCCATGCCTGCCAGGGGCAATTTCTGAATGCAGAGCCAAGAGTAACCCTGAATGCTGCCAGGTGTGACCCAAACCCCCCCCCAAAAAAGAAAGAAAATCTATTTATAAGCAACATACAATAGATTTCCAAAAAAAAAAAAAAAAAAAGTCCTGTTTACAGATATCTGTATTTATAAAATAAAAATAAGAAATGAAGGCACACTCTGGCTATTCTTTACGATATGAGATTAAGGGGGAAAAAAGGCAACCTTCATGTCAGAAATCTGGAGAAGAAAATAGGGAAAAACGGTTTGGGGTGGGTGAAGGGTACAAAAAAACAAATGCTAATAAGAGTGGGAAGAATACAACATAGTGGGGCTGGAGAGATAGCATGGAGGTAAGGCGTTTGCCTTTCATGCAGGAGGTCATCGGTTCAAATCCCAGCGTCCCATAAGGTCCCCCGTGCCTGCCCGGAGCAATTTCTGAGCCTGGAGCCAGGAATTACCCCTGAGCACTGCCGGGTGTGACCCAAAAACCACCAAAAAAAAAAAGAATACAACATAGTAATGGAATTATACTGTGATGCTTTAAACAGTTTGTGATGCACTAAAGATAAAATCCACTTCCTGGGTTTCATCCAACTGATTAAAAAAATCAAGGGTGGGCCAGAGGGATAGCACAGTGGTAGAGTTCTTGCCTTGCATGCAGCCGATCTACTATGGTCGGTGGTTTGAACCCCAGCATCCCATATGGTGCCCCACCCCCACCCCGTGCCTGCCAGGGCTGATTTCTGAGCATAGAGCCAAAAGTAACACCCCTGAGCACCGCCAGGTGTGACCCAAAAACCAAAAAAATAATAAAAGATCAAGGGATCCAGAGAGCCAATCTCCATTCAAGCAAGCCTAAAACCAGTTGACAAAAAAAAAAAGAGGCAATCATAGCACAACGGTAGGGCATTCTGCCTTTCACAGGGTCTACTAGGGTTTGATCCCAAGTATCCCATGTGGTCCCAAAACCTGCCAGAAATAATTTCTGAGCGCAGAGCCAGTAGTTATCCCTGAGCACTGCCAGGTATGCAGTATATATATATATATATATATATATATATATATATATATATATATATATATATATATGCAGGTATGCAGGTATATATATATATATATATAACATTATACTTTTTTCAGTAAAGTTACGAAATCCACCCAACTTTTAATTCAGCTGCAAAATGAGAAAAAATATTATATAATAAGTAATATTATTAATTTTTTTTTTTTTTTTTTTTTTGGATTTTGGGCCACAGCCGATGATGCTCAATGCTCAGGGGTTACTCCTGGCTATGCGCTCAGAAGTCGCGCTTGGCTTGGGGGACCATATGGGACGCCGGGGGATCGAACCGCAGTCCGTCCTAGGCTAGCGCTGGCCAGGCAGGCACCTTACCTCTAGCGCCACCGCTAATATTAATTTTTAACAGGAAAAATAAAATAATAGTAACAGGATTTCATACAACTACTTCCCCAAAATAGAGGCCTGATCACCTTCATCTTCAGGACTAAATCAATAACTCTAACTCTTACAGGTAGATTTCTTGATTCATAAATATAAATCAGCAGGAAGCAAGAGCTCAGATTACTGCCAACACAATGACTGGCATAGAGCAGGCTTTGAACCTTCCTGAATATATGAATAGACAAATGCATGCACTCATGTTGTAGGGAACTTGACAAAGTCTGAGCGATCAAAGGCAGATTTAAAAGTTAACTGCCAATCCCCTAAAATCTTACTCATTCTGCCATTTGAGTTTTCATTGTTACACAACTTGAAAACATTGTCTCTATCCTGACAATTCTAAATGAATTTTCATCTTTAAAAAAATCTATAATTTAAAATCTAAATGACAGGGAGTTTCTCAGTGAAATGCACTGTTAGCAGCAGAGACATATAAGTTAAAAATCATTTTTACGGGGTCAGAGCTATAGCACAGTGGTAGGGCATTTGCCTTGCATGCGACCAACCACATGGTGGTTCGAATCCCGGCATCCTATATGATCCCGGGTGCCTGCCAGGAGTGACTTCTGACCACAGAGCCAGGAGTAACCCCTGAGCGCAGCCAGGTGTGATCTCCCCCCCCCAAAAAAAAAAATATATATATATATATATAATTTTTACATGTATAAACCCAAGTTGAAGGACAATTTAATTTCTTCTGAGATTTGAACAGTAAGAGCAAGTATAAATTACAGACAAAATTAAGCTTAAGCAATAGCATAGTGGGGAGGCCTTGGACACTGCCAGACAGGGTTTAATCCCCGGCATCCCATATGGTCTCTCGTGCCCGCCAAGAAAAATTTCTGAGCATAAATCTAGGAGTACCCCTGAATACCACCGGATATGGCCCCAAAACAAAACAAAACAAAAAAAGGTGCTTAAAGCAATTCATTTTGCTGATATTATTCCCATTTTAACGAATTTTTAAGAATTTAACTATTATTAAAGGCCAATTTTTCTCCTTTTGGGACCAAGAGATGCTAAAAATGAATCTGGGGCTTTCCATACAGGGAAATCACTCTAGTCCTTTCCACCACCTCCTGAGCCCAGAAGAATTCAGCCTAAGGTCTCCTGGCTCAGAAGCGGCAGAACTAGTCTAGCAACAAAAGCTAAAGCTCTTTCTCTCTACATCAACTCCATCCAGTTCCCTCTGATTTTTATAAAGGCTGAAATTTGAAAATATCTGAGTAGAAAACTAAGAACTGAATGCTAAGGATGTGGCTGTAATGGTAGAACATGCATGTGTGAAACCCTGGGTTCTAGCTGCTTACAGAAAAATGATCCCAAACTTAACTACCTGCTCCTTTCAAAAGAAAAGTAGGTGGGCTAGGCGGCACCACTCCTGGACACTCACCAAGCCTCAGAGGTCTGAGGGTTCAGTGCTAAAACCGTAACAGCCACGATGACCCCAGTGATGCTGGGGGCTACCTGGCCTACATCCTAGGGTGCTTAGGTACACCATGCAGTGCTGGGGATCAAATTCAGAACTTTGAGCACCAATCCTCTGAAGTAGTTCTCCAACCCCAAAAGCTTTTTTTTGTTTTGTTTTGTTTTGTTTTGAACATCTCTGGCAAAGAGGTTCGTTTCAAAAAATAGTCTGCTAAGAGACAAGAGAAACAAGGGTCAGAAAGACCCATAGGTAAATGGTAGAAAACATGCCACAGAGAGTGGAACGGGGAACAGTTAGGTTAGAGAAGAAACCACTATGACAGTGATAACTGGAAACGATCACTCTGGACAAGAACTGGGTACTGAAAGGAAATAAAGTGATATGCATGTTAAAACCCTTCAGTAATAATACTGCAACCAGTCTCTAAAGGAAAGAGAGAGAAAGAAAGGGAGAGAGAAGAAAATGTCACAGAGGCAGGCAGAGGAGAGGGCAGGAAGAGAGCAGGAGGAAAACTGGGGACACTGGTGATGGGCCACGTGAACTGGTGAAGGGTGTTGGACATTGTATAACTGAAGACTCAATTATGATCAGCTTTGTTAACCGTGGAGAAAAAAACTACTGTTTTATTAAAAAAAAACATGGCTAATTTAAATAAAGTAATTTTTAAAAATAAAAAAAACCTGCTAAGTGAGTCAAACTCTATTTTATTTAATTCCTATTTGTGGGAGCACAATCATGCTTTGCTTATGCTCTCTGCAATAGTGAGATACTTCACTTATGTAGATACCAGAACTAGACAATGTTCTCAGGGGGATGGGGCAAACAAGGGTCAGAAAGACCCATAGGTAAATGGTAGAAAACATGCCACAGAGAGTGGAACGGGGAACAGTTAGGTTAGAGAAGAAACCACTATGACAGTGATAACTGGAAACGATCACTCTGGACAAGAACTGGGTACTGAAAGGAAATAAAGTGATATGCATGTTAAAACCCTTCAGTAATAATACTGCAACCAGTCTCTAAAGGAAAGAGAGAGAAAGAAAGGGAGAGAGAAGAAAATGTCACAGAGGCAGGCAGAGGAGAGGGCAGGAAGAGAGCAGGAGGAAAACTGGGGACACTGGTGATGGGCCACGTGAACTGGTGAAGGGTGTTGGACATTGTATAACTGAAGACTCAATTATGATCAGCTTTGTTAACCGTGGAGAAAAAAACTACTGTTTTATTAAAAAAAAACATGGCTAATTTAAATAAAGTAATTTTTAAAAATAAAAAAAACCTGCTAAGTGAGTCAAACTCTATTTTATTTAATTCCTATTTGTGGGAGCACAATCATGCTTTGCTTATGCTCTCTGCAATAGTGAGATACTTCACTTATGTAGATACCAGAACTAGACAATGTTCTCAGGGGGATGGGGCCATGGAAGAGGGTCAGAAGCAAGCTAGGAGCCCCAGGGTTGAGCATCAGCACCCCACAGTCCCTGAACCCCAACATCTCACTGTAGGTAGCACCTGGGCACTGCCTAGTATGGCTCTAAAACCAAAGTTTAAAATACTGTCTCAGGGGCTGGTGAGATAGCACAGCGTAGGGCGTTTGCCTTGCACGCAGCTGATCCAGGACAGACAATCGTTCAAATCCCAGCATTCTATATGGTCACCTCCCCCGTTCCCCGTACCTGCCAGGAGCGATTTCCGAGCGCAGAGCCAGGAGTAACTCCTAGTGCTGCCGGATATAACCCAAAAACTAAAACAGACAAAAAAATATTCTCGGGGCCGGGCGGTGGCGCTGGAGGTAAGGTGCCTGCCTTACCTGCGCTAGCCTAGGAGACGGACCGCGGTTCGATCCCCCGGCGTCCCATATGGTCCCCCAAGCCAGGAGCGACTTCTGAGCGCATAGCCAGGAGTAACCCCTGAGCGTTACCGGGTGTGGCCCAAAAACCAAAAAAAAAAAAAAAAAAAAAAAAAAAAAAATATTCTCAAGAATTCTGATCAGGAGTTGGAAAGAATTTTCCCTTGCATACAGCCACTCCTGATTCAATCCCTGGCACCACACAAGGTCCCCCAATCACTGCCAGGAGTGATCCCTGAGCACTGCTGGTGTGAGCCAAAACCCAAAGCATAACAAAGAATTCTGGCCATAAGAACAGAAATGTATCTCAACAGTGGATCATTTGCCTTGTATGCGTTAGACACTGTGTTCAATCCCTAGCATCAGAGAGAGAACTTGGGCTACACAACTTTGGAGTCAAAACAGTAACAAGAAATTACAACTAAGAGCCAGAGAGAAAGTAGAGAAATCAAGGTACATTCCTTGAATGCAGACGTAGTTCAATCCCCAGCACCACATGGGTCATTCCCCAGTCCCTCATCCCCCAGCATCACCAGGTACAACCAGAAGGACCCAAGCACCACCAGGGCTGCATGGAGATTGCTGACGCTGCTAAGGTAGGACCTTAGACCTGAGCTCTGTTCAGGGAGGCTGGGAATCCCCATGAGTGCACCGTGGGTCTCCAGGACTTGGAAGCCTTCCTACCCCACCCCAACCCCAATATCATTCCGCTTACTGTGCAGGGAACAAAATGTAACAAAATAAAATTGATGCACTTTATTTCCATAAAGGTACTGATAAGCTACTGTCTTTGAAAATCATAACCAAAAAAAAGGAGCAATGACAAATCAAGAAAATTTATACTCCATGAAAAAAATTGTGTTTTGGTTTTTAGGTCACACCCGGCAGCCCTCAGGAGTTACTCCTGGCTCTACGCTCAGAAATCACTCCTGGCAGGCTCGAGGAACCATATGGGATGCCAGAATTCAAACCACCGTCCTTCTGCATGCAAGGCAAACACCCTACTCCATGACCCTACTCCATGCTATCTCTGCAGTCCCAATGAAAAATTATTTTTAATTTACATTTTAAGTAAGCTATATTAAGTTATCAAAGCCAAAATAAACCCAATGCTGAAAAAAAAATCTCCAATTCAAATTGAACTAAAATGGAGAGGGGAAGCAGTTAGGGAGGGGTTGCCAGGGATTGTACACAGAACCTCACCCATTCAAAGCTCTATATCCCCAGTCCAAATTCAAACAAAGGTTTAATTTACAAGTATAGCTACTTTCTACTGCAATTACTACTAGGATTCTGTAATAAAATTAGAGTTAACAATTATTCACAGAAAATGAAAGATTGGCTGTCTACAAAGACTACTTTAACCTCAGTGTCTTTATGAAGAATGAAAGAAATCAGCCCAGAGCACAAAATTAAGGGTACAGGGGGAAAGTGTTTGCCTTTCACACTGCCAATTTGGGTTTGATCCCTAGAACCACATTTGGTACCCTTGAATACTTTCAGAAGTGATCCCTGAGCATTACCATGTGTGGTCTAAAAACAATGTAAAAAGAAGAAAGAGGGGGCCTGGAGTGGTGGCACAAGCCGTAAGGCGTCTGCCTTGTGCAAGCTAATCTAGGACTGACCAAGGTTCGATCCCTCAGCGTCCCATATGGTCCCCAAGCCAGGAGTGATTTCTGAGCGCATAGCCAGGAGTAAACCCTGAGCATCACAGGGTGTGGCCCAAAAACAAAAGAAAAAAGAGGAAAGGAGGGGCCGGAGTGATAGCACAGCTCAGAGGGTACACAGCAGACCTGTATGAACTCAGGTTCGATTCCCCGCATCCCATGGTCCTCTTAGTCTGCCAGGAGCGATTTCTGAGCACAGAGACAGGAGTGACCCCTGAGTGCTGCAGTGTGTGGTCCCCTCCAAAAAAAGAAAGGAAGGAAGGGAGGGAGGGAGAGATGGAGGGAGAAAGGGAGGGAGGGAGGGAGAGTGGAAGGGGAGGAGGGAGGGGGGGAGGGAGGGAGGGAGGGAGGGAGGGAGGGAGGGAGGGAGGGAGGGAGGGAGGGAGGGAGGAGAGAAGAAAGGAGAGAAGGAAAGAGGAGAGGAGAGAAAAGTAAAAGGAAGTTAGGGTCAGGGAGTCAAAGGCCTCAAATCTGATTCTTAGCACCAACAAAGCAGGCTTGGTGGCCCTCAGCACTCAATGACCTGAGCATTAAACTATCAGAAGCCCACATCTCTAAGAACACCAGAAATGGCTGAGGATGCACCAAAAATGTTAAAGAAATTAGACAGCTATACTATACTAAAGCAGTCACACAGTACATGACAGCCATTTGTCCACTTTTAGAATTCCTCTTAGTCATCTCACTGTCATCTATCAATCTACAAGCTGAAGAAGGGATCACTCTGATTTGCTTCTTGCTGTTGTTCCTATAAAAGTCACTCCGCTATGAAACTGAGGATCCTAGATGCAAAATGTAGCACCTATAATCACAATCCCACAGCCACAGAAGAGATAAGTAAATTTACTGTATTACATGACATGTTAATAAATCCGTGAGATCTGTCAAAACAGAGGCCTCAGAAAACTAGCCCAAGCAGCTGCAAGGTCTTTAATAATGTATAAAGTAAATTCATTCAAATCAGAGAACCAGCCCCCTCCCAGACTACTGCATCATCCTCAGGATTTCCTGAAAGACCATTAGAGCCCTCTCTGGCCCACAAAAAGGTCAGGTGAGTAGTATGGGATTTTAAAAATCAATACTGATGTCTCCTCTGGAGTAAAAAACATCACTAACCAGGAACTCCCAGAAGACTTGGAGCCATTAAGGTCTGGGATTCCTTTCAGTTGGCGCCACTCCAGCAGAGGCCGGGTGAGAAATGAAACCTCCTGCAAATCAAATCTGTTGCAATGCTATTTTCTTTCCAGAGATTAATTACCAGCTTCACACACACAGACATTCACACGCATGCATGTGAAAAACCAAGAGCGGATGGGCATTCTGTCGTCAGCTTCCAGCAGAACCACTCAAAATGAAATCCAAGCAAACTCCCGGCTGTTAATCCTCCATGAGCATCCTCTCCTATCGGACACCCGGCAGTCCGTGGCACCATCACCTCAACTGAGGGACGAGAAAGAAATGACTACTCGGGCCCGGAGAGATAGCACAGCGGTGTTTGCCTTGCAAGCAGCCGATCTAGGACCAAAGGTGGTTGGTTTGAATCCTGGTGTCCCATATGGTCCCCCGTGCCTGCCAGGAGCTATTTCTGAGCAGACAGCCAGGAGTGACCCCTGAGCACCGCTGGGCGTGGCCCAAAAACCAAAAACCAAAAAAAAAAAAAAAAAGAAATGACTACTCGAGGTCAAATTCTCAGACCATATTGCTCAAGGACACTTCAAGATAGATTTAGGAGCAAAATTAGGATACCTCAATGTTGTTTCAACATAATCCAGTAGGGGGGGAAGAGATGAGCCCCAGTCTATGAAACAAATAATGAACAAAATGCACATTCATGCCATATGTTTTTTTGTTGTTTGAAATATTTCATTAAAATGTTTTTCACAAATTCTAAACAATGCATTGAACAAGCATTTACTGAGCAGTTCATGGAGCAGAAACATATTATCATTGCTAATTACTCACACTCCCCTTTCCTGCCTTATAAAGCAGAGCTTCAGGGGCCAGAGCAATAGCACCGTGGTTGGGTGTTTGCCTTGCTCACAACAGACCCAGAATGAAACCCAGGCTCGATCCCAGGCATCCTCTATGGTCCCCTGAGCCTGCCAGGAGTGATTTCTGAGCACAGAGCCAGGAGTCACACACACACACACACACATGCGCGAGCCTCAGCATTGTCGTGAGACATGCAAAGCCACCCATAGGAGTATAACCCCCTGGCTTCTGACAATGAGTGTGCCTGACCACATGACTAGCTCTGGCCAATGGCAGGTGGGCTAAGGTGATGGCCACCATAAGAGCAATAGCTCTAAATCTGCATAAGTTTTCCTGATCTTTCTGTCACAACAATGAGCCTAGCCCTGTGATTCCAAAACTGTTGCAGCCAATCCATAGCTCAGAAGATAAAGTGTAAGAAAGAAATAAACCTGTCTGGGGAGCCACTGAAATTTGGAGGTGTTGCTATTGGAGCATATAATCTAGCCAAGTCTGGGCTGAAGAGATTAAGTCGCTTGCCTGGCACATAGTTGACCCTGATAGCTGATACCTTGCACCATATATGGTTCCCAATAGCTCCACCAGAAGTGATTCCTGAGCACCAAGCCAGGACAGGAGTGAGTCCTAAGCATCGCTGATGTGGTCCAGCAATAAGCAACAACAAATCTAGCAAAGTCACATGGGTATACTTAACTATGGCAAGGTACAAAAATATATAATAGGGGCCAGAGAGATAGTATGGAGGTAAGGGGTTTGCCTTTCAGGCAGAAGGGCGGTGGTTCAAATCCCGGCATCCCATATGGTCCTCTGTGCCCGCCAGGGGCGATTTCTGAGCAGAGAGCCAGGAGTAAACCCTGAGCACTGCTGGGTGTGACACAAAAACAAAAACAAAGATATATATATATATAAAAAGAAGTTAGGCAAAATAATTTAAGAAGAGAGTCTGAGGGGCCGGGCGGTGGCGCTAAAGCTAAGGTGCCTGCCTTACCTGCGCTACACTAGGACGGACCACGGTTCGATCCCCCGGCGTCCCATATGGTCCCCCAAGCCAGGAGCGACTTCTGAGCGCATAGCCAGGAGTAACCCCTGAGCGTCATCGGGTGTGGCCCAAAAACCAAAAAAAAAAAAAAAAAGAAGAGAGTCTGAGAATTGGTGGGCATGTAGGGTCAAGAATAAGATCAGATGGACACTTTATACATCATTGAGCTCTCATATTGTGTATATGTATGTTTTCTTTGTTTTTTTGTTTGTTTGTTTGTTTTTTGGGCCACACCCAGTGACGCTCAGGGGTTACTCCTGGCTATGTGCTCCTAGCTTGGGGGATCATGTGAGATGCCGGGGAATCGAACTGTGGTCCATCCTAGGTTAGCACAGGCAAGGGCAAGGCAAGCACCCTACTGTTAGTGCTAACATTCCAGCCCCTATATGTATGTTTTTAACCTAAACAACATCAGCTAGGGCCCAGAGGAATTGTGCAGAGGTTTAGAACAGCTGTCTTGTTAGCATGTGATGACAAGTTCAGATCCCCAGAGATCGCACCTTGAGTGGCTTGAGTACAGCCACCCCCAGCTTTCCATGGTCTCCAAAACACTGCTGAGGGAGAAGACCTCCAGCACAGAGCCAGGATAAATAAATAAATAAATTCTCAGGTACCTCCAGACTTACCCCAAATCCCCACCCCAAAAATGAAACGGACTACAAGTCACCCCAGTGCCATATGTCCCAACTATAATCCAGGAATCCAGCTCTATGAACTTTACAACTCCCCACTTGTACAGGATTCAGGTACCCCCGGGATTGACAGCAGCCCCCGCCCCCATCTGTGCAAGCACCATTTTTCAAAAAGGTGCCATTCCAATGGTAGGGTATTTAGGCCATTTCTTCTTCCATTAAAAAGAGAAAAAAATGTATTTAATTTAAGAATAAAATCTTTCGGGCCCGGAGAGATAGCACAGCGGCGTTTGCCTTGCAAGCAGCCGATCCAGGACCAAAGGTAGTTGGTTCAAATCCCAGTGTCCCATATGGTCCCCCGTGCCTGCCAGGAGCTATTTCTGAGCAGACAGCCAGGAGTAACCCCTGAGCACCGCTGGGTGTGGCCCAAAAACCAAAAAATAAATAAATAAATAAAATCTTTCTTATGTTAAAAAAGGGAAAAATACAATCAAGTAAACAATAATTATCTTAAAATAAATAAGAACTATCCCCTTACCCTTGAGTTGCTAAAACAAACAGTTGACAATTTTAGCTTTAAGGAAAGACTTTTGGGTAAGGGAATTGGCTCAATGAAGGGAACTTGCCTTCTGTGTATGAGACCCTGGGTTTGGACCTCAAAGCTCTCTCTCTCTCTCTCTCTCTCTCTCTCTCTCTCTCTCTCTCTCTCTCTCTCTCTCTCTCTCACACACACACACACAACACACACACACACACACACACACACACACACACACACCCCAAAACATGTTTCCAAAAATAAAAGCCTACAGCTGCTTTTAAAATAGTAAATGCTGATGGGAAAATATAATCAGAGTATTACATGTGCAATTCTATCAATTTTATCAATTCACTCATTCAGTTTTCAGCAAAGTAAACACATGGAGTTAAGTAGGATACAGAGGGAGTTGCTACTAATCACAAAGTAAATTCCCTCGGTTACATTATTTTGATACAAGAGTTAAAATGGTAAAAAAAAAAAAAAAAAAAAAAGTTCGCTCTAGGCTTCAAGTCTTGTGAACAAGCCTTACCAGTGCTATAGAGATAAAAATTCCACCCCACTAAGTGAACCCACATAAAGTAAAATTACAAATGAAAGAATTAGGAAAGGAAAAGCAGGCAAGGAATTCTCACTATAATTCTTGCAGTGTTAAAGAACACAACTGGTTACAGAAGTCAAGTAATAGGCAGAGTAATAATGGACTTTATGAATGTGTTTTTATTTAAATGGGAACCATAATACAGAAATAACCTGTGCCCGTGATTAGGAACATGTTTGCACTCTTCCTCCTAGGCCCTCGGAGCGCTCTGCAAACACTAATTTAGCAGTCCTATCACTGGGAAGGCACATACACATGATTATCATCTCTTCTATCACTCTGGGGTACTGACATACCTCTCGGTACGTACGCTGAAAGTCATTCTAGGCACTAACTTCATGGGTTTCTCGTGGACTCAGACACAGTCCTAACAAACTTCTTTCATAAAAAAGCACTTGCTCTGAGATGATCTGTCCAAACAACCAGTGGAATAGGAAATAAGCTGACGGTGCATGCGCCACCAACAATCTCTGAAAAGATCAGACCTTCAGCCACAAGAACCACTTCCTCTGAGTAAACCACAGAGGCTGTAACAAGGCAAACCGCAGCATATCTGCTCATCTCTGAACACAGCAGAGAGCCCACCAGATACCTGCAGAAAGGTACCCTCGCAGACCCTCCCATTGATCCCAGTGTGCTGGGGACCCTCGTTACTCTTCAGAGCAACAGGGTAGCTTATTCTGCAGCTTAGGAGGGGACTGATTCCGCATATAACTTATTTAGATGCCTTTTACGTCTGGTTTACAAAATTTATTCATACTTGCTGAATCCCCTTTGAACTTTTAAGTGAGTCCAATGTCAGAATTTCAATGCAGTACTTTGTCCAAAACTCAAGTCTCAAAGTCACATTTACACATGAGAATGGGCTCTGTGAGAGCAAATGGAAAACTGTGACAGTTAGTTCTAAGTTAGCTAACTAAGAACTAATGAAACCAGGTTTTCTCCGAGATTTCCAAGTTCTCTGTGAATTGTTACTCCAAGTCCCAAGACAGAAAATCTTATTTTTCACTGGCTGTTAGCTGTACTTGTCTCCCAACACTGGGAAACCACCCAGGCCTGCCATGTGACTATGATCTCAAAAACCAGGATTCAGCATTTGAATTAGTCAAAGATCCCGTTTTGGTATGAATTGAACTGTCAGCTGCACTGGTGCATGCTAATTCCATAAAGTTAACTTGTTCGTGCATTTCTCCTTTTCCTGAAAGTCAACAATGTATGCTTATGCAATTTAGATAAACAATCTGGCCTTCGATCCAGACCTCTACAAAATATAAAAGCTGAAAGTCATTCTCGGCGCTAACTTCATGGGTTTCTCACGGACTTAGACACAGTCATTACAAACTTCTTTCATGAATGACTCTCTTGGTCCACTAGGCTGAAAAAGGGTTTTGAATGCCCTACGCTTGGCATTTTCCCAAAATTATAGTTAATAAGCACATCTAATATTTTTGTTTTTGTTTTGAGGCTACACCTGATGGCACTCATGGGTTACTCCTGGCTCTGTACTCAGAAAGTACTCAGGATGGCTCGGGGAAACGTATGGAATGCTGGGGACTGAACCTGGGTCGGCACATGTAAGACAAACACCCTTCCCCCACTGTGCTATTGCTCTGGCCCCAAATAATTTAAAACTAAGTATACAGGAATAAGGTCAATCAGTAAAATATTCAAACACTTCATATTTCTGTATTATAATAATGGAATATGCACACCTCCCATGTGTTGGACTCTTATTGTTGTTTTGGGTTTGTTTTGTTTTTTTTTTTTGGGGGGGGGTCTACACCCGGCAGTGCTCAGGGTTTATTCCTGGCTCTACACTCAGAAATCGCTCCTGGCAGGACCATATGGGATGTTGGGATTCGATTCCTCGTCCTCCTGTACGCAAGGCAAACGCCCTAGCTCCATGCTATCTCTCCGGCCCCTGGACTCTGATAATTTAGTAGCAATTCTTACAAACCCAGTGTCAAGAGAAGCAAAATGTTACGATGTTAACATTAACCACTTTTACTGGAAACTTAACTGCTACACAGTGCAAGTCTGTTTCTTTTCACTAATGTATGGAAATAAAAGGAAAAAAAGGCAGCCAGACATTTGAAAGGCTGAAAGAAAAAGAAAAAAAATAAAACCACAGCAAGAAATAAAAGGAGAAACAACTCCCCCACTATAGAGCAACTCATATTTGATTTTAAAGCTTCAGCCTCATCTCTTCATGTTCTTACAGTACAAAAATATTTTCTCTTGGGGCAGGAGCGGTGGTGCATGCTGCCTTGCCCGTGCTAGCCTAGGATGAACCACGGTTCAATCCCCTGGCATCCCATATGGTTCCCCAAGCCAGGAGCAATTTCTGAGCGCATAGCCAGGAGTAACCCCTGAGTGTCACCGGGTGTGGCCCAAAAACAAAAAAGAAAAAAAAAGAAAAAATTTCCCTTCACTTCTGATGCTTGCCTCCTCCTACATTACTGCATTAGAAGAACTAACATTTCAAAGATTCACTTTTTAAAGAAGCTCTTTATAATGAGAATTTGCTTCATTAACTGAAATGGTCATTATGCTGTTTGCATTAATTTGCTTTGATTGTGACATCTACATTCATCCTAAAAGCTAGCAATAAGGGCCCGGAGAGATAGCACAGCGGTGTTTGCCTTGCAAGCAACCGATCCAGGACCAAAGGTGGTTGGTTCAAATCCCGGTATCCCATATGGTCCCCCGTGCCTGCCAGGAGCTATTTCTAAGCAGACAGCCAGGAGTGACCCCTGAGCATCGCCAGGTTGGCCCAAAAACCAAAAAAAAAAAAAAAAAAAAAAAGCTATCAATAAAAGTGAGTTTAAAGGATCTTGAGAATCTCTGTACTCATAAATTTAGGATATGCCTTGGGGGGAAAAAATGAAAACCCCTCCAAATGACCACAAACTAAAGTTGGAATTACTATTTTAGAACACTGGCAAATATAAAATATCATGTTTTGTACTAATAGAAAACAAAGGAAAAGAATCATTTTGCACTAGAAGGGTAACCAGAAGAAAACCAAAATGATGAAGGGTGGGGGTGGAAATAAAAATCCCATGCTAATTTTTAGACAGCATGTCAACAAGCAAGTAATTTAGTGAAATTAAGAGTAAGGGAGAAGGGAGAGCCATTTGGAGTAATATAAACATAAAATAGAAGGAGGACATTCTTTAGCCTGGTACCACAGTATACACAAATAAGAGGACAACTTAAAAGTCTGAGTTGGAGATCAGGAAAAACTTCCTGACTACAGGATCTATCAGATTGTTGTTCAGTCTCCTGAGGAAGTGACGAGAGCTTTATCCTCTAGAGATTCTTAAATTTAGAAAGGATAAGGTACTGCAAAGCATCCTGTAAAAGAAAATGTCCAACTCTGCTTGGTTGGATTGGAAAGTTACTAAAAGAAGGCAAAACAACAAAAATAAAATAACACCAAAAGAATTTGAAGGTGAAAAGCTGGAAGATTTTAGAGCTTGCAATTCTAGGCTGAAATTGTGGGTAGTTTCCCATATTACATTCTTGCTTTAAGTGCTCTGGGATGCCTACAATGTAAATGATGATCTGCCCTACAACGAGTGCAAATATAGTAAAATAGAGTAGATGGCGGCAAAAGAATTACACTTCCACAAAGCATCATTACAGACCTGAGAGGATTTTGCGAAGGAAATAGAAAGTAATTTTCATATTTCAACAGTCCAATTCGAATGGCACTATTTGGAAGACTCTTAATTATTAGGACAGAAAGGAACATGCCTGCAAATGGAGCTTTTAAAACACCATCAAAACCGGGCCCGGAGAGATAGCACAGCGGCGTTTGCCTTGCAAGCAGCCAATCCAGGACCTAAGGTGGTTGGTTCCAATCCTGAGGTCCCATATGGTCCCCCGTGCCTGCCAGGAGCTATTTCTGAGCAGACAGCCAGGAGTAACCCCTGAGCACCACGGTGTGGCCCAAAAACCAAAAAAAAAAAAAAAAAAAAAAAAAACATCAAAACCAAGTTGTAATAAATGAGACAGAATGAAGTTTAACTCACCATTCCTGAGTATGCAGCAAACTTCTAGGAGATAAGCAATTCCATGATAAGAAACATTTCTAGTAACACTATCAGACAAGGAAAGAATCTCTCCAATTACCTCTGGAAAACCATGGAAATATGTGGTCCTGCGACCCATATTACTCTGGCAGGCAATCATAACTCTGGATGGCTTTCAGGAAGGGCAACAACATGTGTGCTTATATATTTAACTGCCTTCCCTGGAATCACAATGCTCCACAGGAAGAAGTTAAAAAGTATCACTTATAGAACGTTTTTCATCAATGCTGGCCTCAAATTTATTTTAACTGAAAATATAAATTAGATCAAAATATTGATCATGTTAACTTAAACATTACATATTATATCTGTACCACTAGAAAGCACCAATATGTTAAACAATATTTCTGAGTTAATATTGCTTTTGTTTTGTTTTGTTTTGGTGCCACAACCAACGGTGCTAGGGCTACTCCCAGTTCTGTGCTAAGGGTCATTCTCAGTGGCACCCAGTGGTGTTTGGGGAACCAGACAGTGCCAGTAATCAAGATGGGCACCCTTCGTGCAAAACAAGAACTCTGGCCTGTTCACTTAGCAAATTCTCTCTCTCTGTCTCTCTCTCTCTGTGTGTGTCTCTCTCTCTCTCTGTCTCTCTCTCTCTCTCTCTCTGTCTCTCTCTCTCTGTCTCCCTCCCCGCTCCCTCCTCTCCTCTCTCTTTCTGTCTCTCTCTGACTCTCCCTCCCTCATCTCTCTCAGGTTAACATTTTCACATATTCCAAATAAAACTTCCTGTCATCTCACTGAATACTTAGAAACATTTTCTAAATGTGCTATTAATCATAAAGACTATAGATAAATCATTTCCATTAACATTTGAGACTGGAAAGAGTACAGCAGGTAGAGCACCTGACTTGCACATACCCAGATTCTATCCTGCACCCTATCTGTCTATATGATCACCCAACCTCTCTCTGCCAGAAATGATCCCTGAGTCAGTAGTAAACCCTGAAGAAAAAGTTATAAACACAAAAAAATCACTTTGGAATGCACATATTAACTACATAAAACTGCTTGAGAAGATGTTTCTTTGCATACCTGTATACGTCAGAATTTTATACTGAACTTAAAATATATAGTTGAATATAGAACTAGCACTAACGACAACTCTGTATAGACAAGTGACTAATTTTGCAAATATTATAAATAATTCATCATCCAGATGGCTCAAGTAGTCCTGAAAAGAGCAACGCACCGCATATTTACTTGTCTTTTAGTTGTTGGGGTGCTAAGAATCAAGCAGTGCCACAAATATACAAAGGCAAGCGCTCTACCAATCCCACCACATCCCTAGTTCCCTATCTGGCTTGTTAGTCAGTCAAAGGCGTTTTAAAGGTAAGGAAGCTGGGCACCAAGACCGTAAGTGTCAATACTACTGTAAACATTACCGTCATTATCATAATTCTAAAGGAATATACTGTAACTGTAACAAGAAAAGTTATCACTAATGAAAATGCAAATTACTGTCATATAAATATAAAGGCCCAGCCCATAGAAAGAGCAATCTCTCCTCTTCTCTATTTCTCAGGAAAAAATTCTTGGGGCCGGAGCAATGGCACAGCAGTAGGGCATTTGCCTTGCTCACGGCTAACCCAGGAAGGACCTCGGTTCGATCCCCCAACATCCCATATGGTGCCCAAGCCAGTAGCAATTTCTGAGCACATAACCAGGAGTAACCCCTGAGCATCACCAGGTGTGGCCAAAAATTAAAAAAAAAAATCCTAATATCTTAGAACCTCTAAAATGTGAAAGACAGAGAGAAGGGATCCAGAAGGAATGAAAACAATAAGACTATTTTAAAACTGAGTGCAACAACCATTGCAAACAGAAAAGCACCAATCAGGGCCAGAGCGATAAAACAGCAAGTAGGACACTTGCCTTACACACAGCTGAACTGGGTTCGATTCCCGGCATCCTATATGGTCCCCTGAATCTGCCAGGAGCAATTTCTAAGTGAAGAGCCAGGAGTAACCCCTGAGCGCTGTCAAGTGTGGCTCGAAAGGAAGAAGAAAAGCCCAAAAAGGGCTGGAGGGATAAAACAGCAGATAAAGTGCTTGCCTTGCACACAGCTGACCTGGGTTCAATTCCCAGCACTGCATATGGTGCCCTGAGCCTGCCAGGGCGATTTCTGAATACAGAGCCAGGAGTAACCCCTAATCGCTGCCAGGTTTAGACAGAAGAGAAGAGGAGAGAAGAGGAGAGAAGAGGAGGGGAGTAGAGGGGTGGGAGGAAGAGGAGAGAAGAGGAGACAGGAGATGGAAGGGGAGGGGAGGAGTGGGGAGGAGAGGGAAGGAGAGGAGAGGAGAAGAGAGAGAAGGGGAAGGGAGGGGAGGGGAGAGGAGAGGAAAGGAGGGGAGAGGAAAGGAGGGGAGAGGAAAGGAGGGGAGGGGAGGGGAGGGGGGGAGGGGAGGGGAGGGGAGGGGAGGGGAGGGGAGGGGAGGGGGAGGGGAGGGGAGGGGAGGGGAGGGGAGGGGAGGGGAGGGGAGGGGAGAGGAGAGGAGAGGAGAGGAGAGGAGAGGAGAGGAGAGGAGAGGAGAATCAATTAGAAAATAGTCTCCAGGGGTCGGAGAGATAGCATGGAGGTAAGTCGTTTGCCTTGCATGCGGAAGGATGGTGGTACGAATCCTGACATCACATATGGTCCCCCGAGCCTGCCAGGAGCGATTTCTGAGCATAGAGCCAGGAGTAACCCCTGAGCGCTGCTGGGTGTGACCCAAAAACCAAAAACCAAAAAAAAAAAAAAAAAAGAAAAGAAAGAAAATTAGTCTCCAGGTCACACAAAAGCTCCAAGAGAGTGATGGAATTCAGAAGTTGCTCAGATTAAAAAAAAAAAAAAACTGATCTATACATGTACTAAATAAGAGCAGTAGCTACCATGAACAAAGAATTTGGGGTTTTAAACTGATGATTATGTCTTTTAAAGGTGTAGAACATAAGAGGTTGGGAGTTCTGCAGCGCAGAAAACGAAAAGGAAGAACAGGGAGTAAATGAATGTGTTAATTTAACTGCAAAATAATAACAGGATATAACAAAGTTCTGAGTATCCGAAGTGACCAATCAGAGCCTAAACAGAGCTGAATTCCATCCCGGCCCCGGCACGTCCCTAACACAAGAATAAAACCCTTCTTATCTTGTTCAGCCATGTGTCGCCTGCCACAAACTGCAAAACAGAACAACGCCCAAAACCAGCTCGTCTGATTTCAACTGCAGACAGACAGACTCTGTAGTCAGAAGCACCACAAAGAAAGAACTCCAACTAGCACAGCTGGCCTGGAGGCTCGGCCCACTCTACAAAACAAAGCCGGGCCCCCTTCAGTACTTCAAACTTGAAAGCATCTTAACACAGCTTCCCTGGCGCTGTTAATTTGCTAATCGCTGAGAAACAGCAAAATATACCTTAGAGTACCTTAGAGTACCCTGGAGCGGTGAACAGAGGGTGGAGGCCACAGGCGGGTGGAAAAGAAGTTAGGAACCAGTCTCTGCTCCAGTTCAGATGCAGTGACAGGAATAATAAATATCAAACCAGTACTACTAGATTTCACCCAGACACATACTTAAACCCAGGACAACTACTCTGGGCCAGGGATGGAGCTCAGAGATACAGCACCTGCCCTGGGTCTAAGGCCTTAGGTTTGGTCCTGGGACCCATTCACCGGAAAGCAAATTCATGTTTAACAGGGAGGGAGGGAGGTAGATTAGATAGCTTTAGACAGATAGATAGATATTGATATAGGTATACAAAACCAAGTAAGATACGCTCAAGGAAAATGCAGTGGTCACCTAAAAAATAAAACTAGCAGTCATTTCCTAAGAAATAGGTATCACTGTCCCAGTAGTGCTTAGTAAGTGGATTTTAAGAGTTTTATTTTTCTTTTCCTTAGAGGTAAAACACCCAGAAAAGATAAAATGAAATGAAACTTGCAGTTGCTACTCATGTGAAGTCGACTCACCAAAAAGTTGAAAATTCCTTAAATATTAAAGGAGGGCTCAGGGGTTGAGACAAAGTGTAGCTGGAGAGTACGGACCTTGCATGAGGCTGTCCCAGGTTTGATCCCCAGCATCCCAGGAGTGATTCCTGAGTGCAGAGCCAGTAGTAAGTCCTAAACATCGCCGGCTGTGGCCAAAAAAAAAAACTAACAAAAATAAATAAGAGGTCCCAACCTCAGGCACCACTTGGCTCCTCTTAGCTCTCTGAACCCCCAGAGTCGCCCTGGAGCCAGAGCTCCGAACCACTTGGCTCAGTGGCATCACCATGACTGGACTCGGAGCCCCTTAAACACTGCTCAGAAAGTGCCTCAAAGAGTGTTTTTTTAATAATTAAAAAAAAGAAGAAGGGGGGGGGTCAGAGCAATAGCACAGCGGTAGGGCATTTGCTTTGCACGTGGCCAACCCAGGATGGATCGGGCTCGATCCTTGGCATCTCATATGCTCCCTTGAGCCAGAAGCGATTTCTGAGCACAGAGCCAGATGTAACCCCTGAGCACTGTCAGGTGTGGCCCAAAAGCCAAAATATAAAAAATATTAAGAAAGAGTTGTAAGCAGGTCCTGAAGAGAGCTCAGTAGCTGGAGTACTCAGCACCCCATGGGTTGTCCCCATGACCACCACACTGCAGGTCCAAACAGCACAAATCTGGCCTGTCTGAGCCATCTTAGAAGCCCCCCAATTCAGCTTGCTAGAGCTTCCCCACCCTGTTTAAAGAGCACAGAAAAACACAAGGATCGTTTAAATATATCATGGAATCTTTTAGAAGACCATGCATGTGACACTGGGAAGCATCAACAGGAAGGGGAAGTTCAGTTTCTGGAGTCGCTGTTATGATATGATAATGGAATTTGTCCCTTTTAAAATCAACAAATCAGCCTTACAAGTGGGTAAAACTCTTATAAGGAAATTCAACTGTTTTCTGCAAGAACACGGGTTTTGCTCTCTTCAACCAAGTGCTTTCTTTGGCCCCCTAATACAGTTATTCTATCATTTTTTGACATGATGTCATAGTTTGAAAATGAACTCAACACAAAACAGCTGAATAGAAATGAGGGGCCAGGATACCAAGTCAAAACTGAGAAGCGAATAAAGAACAGGAATTCGAAAGCATGTCTCAGAAAATTAAAATTGGGGGGGGGGGAGGGGGGAAGCATCTATCGCTTAACCTCAAAGTCCCAAGAACAAGGGTCAAGGAACTCACTCACATGAGTCACAGGCGGCCTCGCTGTATTCCAAAGCACTGTGTGAAGCAAAAAACTCCACCTGCCACTCTGGGTCCACAGAACAGCACCCAGACAGAGTCTGCCATCTGGCCTTCCAGGGTCCCGATCCACAATCACTCCAAAGTGACCGGGCTAGCCCCATGCAATTCCTTCACTTGCATTTATTTTTAATTTGAAGGAAGGGGGGGGAGTGTCTCCCCCCCCCCTCCAATACACCATAAAGCAGCTCTTTGACACTCCCCCTAACAAAGCAGCAGCAGCCCGTGATTGACGCACCATGTCAACAATCTGGAAAATGATTCCCTAATCATTAAACCGTGTGTCAATACAATACTGGGAAGAGATGATAAAAAAAAAAAAAAGTTCATAAATCGTCGTGCAGTGAGTGAGTGAGTTGAGTGCAGACCCGTCTCGAAATGAAAGTTGGCAAGGCAGAAAGAAATTCCGACGCTGGGCAGCAGCAAAAGCGGGGTGAAGAAGGGGAGCAAGAGGAGGGGGCAAGCAACCCAGCCAGCTGCACCGGTGGGTGGTGCCCGGGCGGGTCCCCCTGACCTTCATTCACCCAGCGTGACCTTCCCTTCCCTTTCCCGGGGCTGGAGGGGGGGAACCCAGCCAAGCCCCCCACTTTATCCCCAGTTCCCTGACAACCCCCACACACGACATGAGAGGCCGCACCCAAGCTGGTCCCAGGGCCTGGATCTCCTTTGCCCACCACTGGCAACCCCAGAATGGGAGGGCAGTGGGGGGGGGGGGGCGCCCGAGCCTGTCAAAGTGTCCAAGTCACCCGCACCTCTGGAGGTGAAGCGGGGACCCCCATTCTCCCCCAAAAAAGCCAATTGTGGGAGGTGGGTGGGTAGAAGCCTGGTACCCCCAGGGGCAAAGTAGTGAGGGGACACCGATCCTGTCAGGTGTCCAAGTCACCCGCACCCCTCGAGGTGAAGCGGGGACCCCCAATCTCCCCAAAAAAGCCAATTTGTTGGGTGGAGAATGCGGTTCTGGGTCCGAGGAGGAGATCCGACCGTGGGGATGGGTGAGTTGGGGTGAGTGGGGGGGGGGGGCTGCCTGCCAGCCAGCAAGCAGCACCCACCTGTCGGTGAGAGTGGTCGGCTGTGTGCCACTCATTGGGGCCCGCGGCTCGAGGTCCTCCTCCTCCTCCTCCTCTTCATCCAAGGCGCATGTTCCGGGCACCCCGACACCCGCCGAGCACCCCAAGTGCGCGCCCGGCAGCGGCGGCAGCAGCAGGCCCGACTCGGGCTGGTCCCCGGGACGCAGGAGTCGAGTCCGGCTTACAGGGAGCCCGCCGGCCGCTCATGGAGGCCGGGGCTGGGCATGCGGGGTGCTCCGGGGGAAAGGGGGTGGGCTGCGCCCGAAGCTGGGGTGGAGCTGGAGTTGGACCGGCACCAGAAGTCAGGAGCAGAAGCAGAACCAGAACCAGAACCGGGCCTGGCTGTTGTCTGTCTGTCTGTCTGGTTGGAAGAAGAAACTCGGTCGCGAGGACTTTTTTGGGGTGCGACGACCAAGGCGAAGACGAATCCGGGTGCGGGGGGGGAGGGCAGAGGAGTCTCGGGGTTCGGAACCAGAACTAAAACCAGAACCGGGCCGGGCTGTGTGATCTGTCAGTCTGTCTGGAAGAAGAGGAGAAACTCGATCACGAGGACTTTTGGGGGGGTGCGAATTCGAATCCGGGGGGTGGAGGGAGAGAGAGAGAGAGAGAGAGAGAGTCTTGGGGTTCGGAACCAGAACCACCAGAAGCAGAAGCAGAACCGGGCCGGGCTGCCTGTTGTCTGGTTGGAAGAAGAAGAGAAACTGGATCACGCGGACTTTTGGGGGTGCGACGACGAAGGCGAATCCAGGAGGGGAGGGTCGAATCTCGGGGTTCGGAACCAGAAGCAGAACCAGAAGCAGAACCAGAACCGGGCCTGGCTGCCTGGAGTCTGTCAGTCTGTCTGTCTGAAGAGAAACTGGATCACGCGAGGACTTTTGGGGGTGCGACGAAGGCAAATCCGGGAGGGGGGGTCGAGACAATCTCGGGGTTCGGAACCAGAAGCAGAAGCAGAGCCAGAACCGGGCCTGGCTGCCTGGAGTCTGTCCGTCTGTCTGTCTGTCTGCCTGTCAGTCTGTCTGGAGAGGAACTGGGCCACGAGGACTCCGCGGGGAGCGACGACGAGGCCGAGGCGGAATCCGACGCCGGGGCCGCCTCGGGGTCCGGGGTCCGGGGTCCGGGCGCGATCCTTCCCTAGCGGCGCAGGCAGCCGGCGGCTCGGGCTCGGGGCCGGCGCGCGAGGAGGGGCAGGAGGAGGCGGCGCGTCGGGTCGGGGCGTCCCGCGCCGGGCTCCATGGCCCGCGGAAGGGGGCGTGTGCGTGTCGGGGTGGGGGACCCGCCTAGCTCGCGACGCCGGAGCTGCCGGGAACGCTCGGAACCTTCAGCGCGGCGAACCGCGGCCCATCCCTCCGTCCGTCCGTCCCTCCCTCCCTCCCGCAGGCGGGGCGGCGGCGGCGGCGGCGGCGACGGGAGTGTGTGTGCGCGTGCGCGTGCGCGCCGGCGCGGCTCGTCCGCTGCTCGGAGGCGAGCGCGCGCGTGCGTATTGGTACGCGCGCTCCACTTCCGCTTCCGGTGCTCCTGGCGCTCCTGGCGCGCGCCCCCCCCCCTCCCCACTCCCTAAAGAACGATCCGGGAAGCCAGCCGCAAAATCCAGCCAAGCGAGTGAGGCGGCTCACGCGGCGGGATATCCCTCCGCCCGCGAGTTCAGCGTGCGTAATGCCTCCCGCCCGCCCGCCGTGACCGCCCCGCGGATCCCTCCGCCGGGCCTGCCCCGGAGCAGGGAGGGGAAGGAAAGGAGGAAGGCTCTGAGGAAGCGGGGAAGTGGTTCTTGCAGCCTGCTTGCAGACAGACAAACAGACACAGACACACACACATATACCAAAAAGGCACATTTTGTCAGCAGGTTACATCCACTTGTTTCTGAAGTTTCACCAGTCTCACACCACACACACACACACACACACACACACACACCCAAAAAGCACATTTTTTTTTCAGCAGGATACATCCATTTATTTCTGAAGTTTCACCAGTCACACACACACACACACACACACACACACAAAGGCAAAATTTTTTCAGGATACATCATCCACTAATTTCTGAAGTTGTTCACCAGTCTCTCTGTCTCTCTGTCTCTCTCTCTCTGTCTCTCTCTCTCTCTCTCGCTCTCTCTCTCTCTCTCTCTCTCACACACACACACACACACACACACACCAAAAAGGCAAATTTTTTTCAGCAGGATACATCATCCACTAATTTCTGAAGTTGTTCACCAGTCTGTCTCTCTCTGTCTCTCTCTGTCTCTGTCTCTCTCTCTCTCTCTCTCTCTCTCTCTCTCTCTCTCTCTCTCTCTCTCTCTCTCTCTCACACACACACACACACACACACACACCAAAAAGGCAAATTTTTTTCAGCAGGATACATCATCCACTAATTTCTGAAGTTGTTCACCAGTCTGTCTCTCTCTGTCTCTGTCTCTGTCTCTGTCTCTCTCTCTCTCTCTCTCTCTCACACACACACACACACACACACACACACCAAAAAGGCAAATTTTTTTCAGCAGGATACATCATGCACTAATTTTTGAAGTTGTTCACCAGTCTCTTTCTCTGTCTCTCTGTCTCTCTGTCTCTCTGTCTCTCTCTCTCTCTCTCTCTCTCTCTCTCTCTCACACACACACACACACACACACACAACACACACCAAAAAGACAAATGATTTTTTAGCAGGATACATGATCCACTTATTTCTGAAGTTGTTCACCAGTCTCTTTCTCTGTCTCTGTCTCTCTGTCTCTCTTTCTCCCTCTCTTTCTCTCACACATACAAACCACACACACAACTAAAAAGACACATTTTTTCAGTAGGATACATCATCCACTTATTTTTGAAGTTGGTCACCAGTCTCTTTCTCTGTCTCTCTCTTTCTCTCTGTCTCTCTCCCTCTTTCTCTCTCTCACACACACACACTAAAAAGGCAAATTTTTTCAGCAGGATACATCATCCACTTATTTCTGAAGTTGGTCACCAATCACACACACACACACACACACACACACACACTTCCATGGATCTGGACTCTCCCGTGTGTGGCTTCTGCCAACATCTGCCTCATCCATTCGGGATTTGGAGGATGAAAAAGTGGAAACAAACTTTTCCCAAACCTCCACCCACCTACCCACCCAGTTTCCCTAGAAACTTTTCGGATTCCTTAAGGAAATGGACTTTATACCCTCTGGTTTTGGTTTTGGTTTTTGGGAATTACACCCAGTGGTGCACAGAAATGATTCCTGGCAGGCTCAGGGGATTTATATGGGATGCCTGGGATCGAACCCGCGGTGGCCATGTGCAAGGCGATGCTCAGGGCTTACTCGTGGCCCTGCGCTCAGAAATCACTCCTGGTAGGCTTGGGGATCCTAGGAGATGCCGGGGATAGAACCTGCGGTGGCTGATTGCAGGGCAAGCGCCCTATTCCCCTATTTGTCGTGCAGTCCTTCCAGCCCTCAGGCTCCTTCTTCTTGTTTGTTTCTTGGGGCCATCCCTGACGATGCTCCTCTGGGCTTACTTCCAGCCCTACGCTCACGCTCAGAAGTCACTCCTGGTGGGCTTGGGGGACTCTAGGGGTTGCTGGGGATCAAACCCGTGCGCCTGATTGCAAGGCAAATGCCCTATTCGCTGAGCTACCCTTCCAGCCCCTGTTTGTTTCTTCTTGTTTGTTTTTGGGGGTCACCACCAGTGATGCTGGAGCTTACTCATGGCCCTGTGATCAAAATCCTGGTGGTCTTTGGGGGACCCTAGGGGATGCCTAAGATCAAACCCTGGCCTGCAGTGTCACAGACAGCCAAGCGCTGTCACCGCTGTCCCTTCGCTGCATCCTTTCTGCTTTGTTGTCCTGTGGCCCTTACTCGGGTCCTAGGGCAAGACCTGCTGCTCCTTCTCTCCTAAAGTTCCAGTGGAGGGTGGGAGTAGGGTTGCAGGCTTGCACCTGCTGCCTGGTGTGGGGGAACTGCAGAGCTTGGGGCTGGGGTGAAAGTTTGGGAACAGGGGGTTTGGGGGCAGTTGGGGGCCAGGAATTTTGGATAATGTTGATATTCAGGCTTCTGCGTTGGCAACATGGCAGTGAGTTTTGTGCCAAGTAGAGAACCACGTGGTGCTTTTCCGCAGAGATGTGGGCTTGCTGGGAACAGAGATGGGAGTGGAGCATGAAATGCATTTGTCCAGGAAATTCTGCCATTCTCCCAAGCGTTCTTAGCTTTTTTTTTTTCCCCCACTTGTTTCCTTTCATTTTTTTCTTTTTCCCCCTGCCAGATCCCTAGTGCTATCCATCTTGTCTCGTGATTGCATAATTCAGTGAGGTAGCAATTATGTACCAAGCAGAGAGAGGCCCTCTGCTCCGCCCGCAAACATCTCAAGTGCCCAGGGCCTGATCCAATTATTTCCAGACTTTTGAGAGCTGTGTCGTCCTCGGTGTGGGAAGGGCGTTCCAACTTTGTATGGAAATCAAGTGGCCAAGTAAATCTAATAAACGTGGATGTGGAAAAGGGAAACAATTGCCCCCTTAACTATGCTATTTCTAAAAGTCAATCCTCAACAGTCCTTGAAAGGATCATTATCCCTGAAGAGATGCATGAGCGAAGACTGACGTTAGAACGGGATAAAAAAAATATGTAATGTTTATTTTAGGAAAGAATAGCAGAGGATAAAGGATCCAACCCACTTTCCTAATGATCAGACACATTGCCACCTGCTGGTGCATCTTAGCACGAACATTCCATCCAGAAAACTTCAGTTCTAAAGTGTCTTCTACAAGGCCAGGGAAACCAGCCTAAACATCTCTGCCCAAAATGCAATCCTTACTTCCACAACATCAATTTTTAAAGCATACTACATGTGCTATTCTAATATTTTTACCAATAGTGTGGAAGTAATCGAACCCAATGACTCATCAAATCATGCATTTTTAAAAATGAGTTTCCATCTTCTTTTTAAAAATGCCTCAATACTCAAGCTTCAGGGGTTAAACAAACTGGGGAAGTCTCCTAATTCACCTTCTCTTTCTTGCATACAAAACCTCTTAAAAAAAAAAAAAACCTCTTGGCAGGCTGCTTTCAAGAGCTTTCCAAACTTCAACAGACCCAAAGTCCTAGCTGTGAGCAAAGTAGGCCTTTGCTGGGAAAGTTTCAGAAGATGGTAAGCAAAGGATTTAATTAAGCCAGTCACTATTCATTCCAGAACGATTTTTTCTTTTTTAATGATGAAACTCCTTTTGTTCACCCACAAAGCCCCAGTAGGGAAAACATTTCCAAAGGTTTCTTGAGAGCTGGTGGAAGTTCTAAAATGTTCTACAGGCACCATATCTAGAATGTCTTCAGAGGTGCCTATCCCAATAGAACACACTCTTCAGTCATTGGTCCTTTCTTTAAGAGAGAGAAAGAGAGAGAGAGAGAGAGAGAGAGAGAGAGAGAGAGAGAGAGAGAGAGAGAGAGAGAGAGAGAGAGAGCGCAATGGTTTCATCCATTGCATATAGAGGTTTTCAATGGGGAGGGTGTCATTGGAAACCTCATTTCATCCCCTCGCTCAGATGCTTAGTGAAACTCCATGTCTACAGCTGTTCTAGGCATGTCAAGTATGGTTCTGTTTTGTTTGGAGATGTGGTTCACACCTGGTGGTGGTACTCAGGGGCTATTCCTGACTGTGCTCAAGAGGGACCTCTGGTGTTGCTTAGAAGAATCATAGGTGGTTCTGGAGATTGAACCCAGGTTGGCCATATGCCTTAAAAACCCTGTACCTCTCGCCACCCCAAGACACCATCCCCCACCCCCAAACTAATTTCTGTATGTAGCTTCTTGCACCCCCACTCCCATCCCCCAAGTAGCCAATATAAGGCTACTTGATGATAAGCAACAGGGAAGAGGTTTACTGATAATTAAAAATATAGGTCAGGGCCCGGAGAGATAGCACAGCGGCGTTTGCCTTGCAAGCAGCCGATCCAGGACCAAAGGTGGTTGGTTCGAATCCCGGTGTCCCATATGGTCCCCCGTGGCTGCCAGGAGCTATTTCTGAGCAGACAGCCAGAAGTAAGCCCTGTGCACTGCCGGGTGTGGCCCAAAAACCAATATATATATATATGTCAAAGCTTCTATAAGCCAAAAGATTTTTTTTTTTTTTTGGTTTTTGGGCCACACCTGGTGATGCTCAGGGGCTACTCCTGGCTATGCACTCAGAAATCGCTCCTACCTTGGGGGCCGGTTAATCGAACCACGGACTGTCCTGGGCTAGTGCGGGCAAGGCAGACATCTTACCGCTTGTACCACCGCTTCTGCCCCCAAAAGATTTTTTTCATCTCAAAACTACAACCAAGGGCCCGGAGAGATAGCACAGCGGCGTTTGCCTTGCAAGCAGCCGATCCAGGACCTAAGGTGGTTGGTTCGAATCCCGGTGTCCCATATGGTCCCCCGTGCCTGCCAGGAGCTATTTCTAAGCAAACAGCCAGGAGTAACCCTGAGCACTGCCGGGTGTGGCCCAAAAACCAAAAAAAAAAAACAAAAAACAAAAAAAAACTACAACCAAAATATAAAGATGAAATCTCAATAGGTTTTTCAAGTTTATTTTTACAAAAATTTAGTACAAATGATATCGAAGTATAAATCCTTCTTGAGCAATTATTACACAGTAACTATATGTGAGTGAGTACTTCATTATGTCTGTCCATACTGTATAATTTTAGCCCTTCATCTTGTCAGTGAATAACATCTTTGTTTTGGGGCCATGCATGATGGTGTTCAGGGATTACCTCTCCTAGCTCTGCACTCAGGAATCACTTCTAGTGGTGCTTATGAAACCATATGAGAGTCCGGAATTGAACCCAGGTTGGCTACATACAAGGCAAAAACACCCTCCCCACTGTGCTATCACTCTGGCCCTGGAAATTCGACATTTTAACTGCTGAGTCATCTTAATTTCACTCAGAAGGGGTGCAGCCTTTTAAGAAGGTCCTTTAGAGTTAGAAAAGCTGAATCAAGGGATTCTCTTTTCCCTATCCTTCACTGTGCAGGTTTCCCCAAATTCAAAAGTATTAGGGACAGGGCTGCCTCCCAAAATGGAATCTGCAAGCCCTTGCTTCTAAGGACTAAGGAGAAAAGAGCCAGTACCACAGCAGGCCCATTTCTTTGTGTGCTATGAAACAGATTGCTCTGTGCCAAAATTCAAAAGTCAGCTATTTTTTTTTGGGGGGGCACACCCAGCAGCCTCAGGGTTACTCCTGGTTCTACACTCAGAAATCACTCTTGGCAGGCTTGGGGGACCACATGGGATGCTGGGATTTGAATCACCATTCTTCTGCATGCGGGGCAAATGCCCTACCACCATGGTATCTCTCACCCCCCCCCTTTTTTTAAGGTTTACATACCTAGCCACTCTTTTTCATTCAAACAAACCAGCATTTCCTGGCACCCTAGTTGGGCCCTCTATTTATAGGAAAGGTGTTCATCAGTGTTTTCAACAAGACTATAAACAAACACCAAGAAGAGAGGAATGAAGTGCTGGAGACTATCAAATTAGTCTTAGGTTCAGCAAAACTTTTGAACTCAGGGATAGTCCTTGAAAAAGATGTTATTTCAGTGCAGTGCCATGCTTAGCTTTCCCTGTGTGCACAGCCCTTCACTCATGCTAGGCCAGCACCATCCCTTTTCAGAAATCAAAGGCTCATATGACCCATGATCCTCCAATGGGCCAGTTCTTCCTGCTGATTTTCTGAGCCCAGACCTCAATAGCCCTGCTCACTAGGTCTCCCACCAAGCAGAATTATGCCAATGGTCCCCTATAAAAATGGACAAACCACAAGTACATACATATATATAAATATATAAAGACTTCAATTTCCCCCCAAAAAAATATTCTGATCATACTAAAGCTTTCCATTGAAAAATATCCCCCTATTTTGCCACTATGTAGGCCTCAGTGCGCATTTTCTTCATTCTCCCACTGGGCTGAAGCTGCGAGTAAACAGGTGACTTGCACCCTAATGAGTTGGGACAGTGAAGAGCTAAAGGGGTGACAAGAATCCTGGAATTCTGGATGTGCAGCCCCTTGGGTCTCAGCTTACACTCTTTCTCCCCCTCAGTGAGACTGAGATGGTCACACTAAGAAGTGTTTC